>NC_051128.1:12491655-12791655 GCF_014839805.1 Manduca sexta
GGTCGGCGATGTCTGCATGCGCGGCCGCCTCCAGCCGCCGCCGCTGTTCGTTCTCCGCGTCCGCTTGCTATCGTAATACAGGGTGTTAAGATCGAATATTGTACGGCAATATTTTGTTTAAGGAAGGCAAATTATAAAGGAGTAAAGAGTAATCTAAGACAAAGGAGAGTGGATTGTAAAATATCGATGTTATAACGTTGATAATTTTAGGAAAATATTTAGATAAAAACTCCTCAAATAATTAATTTATGGGTCAAAATATCGACAATATTTGCCTAGTTTCTTTTTGGAAAATATTAATCTATTTTTTTTATTTCTTTGAAGTGATGTTGCTAATTACGTATGAGTATAGATTACCTTGAACGCCCTCGTGAACCGGACGAGCAGCGAGAAGAAAGCGTTAGCGTCGCAACCACGCGGCGCCTCGCCGAAGTACTCCACGCACGCCGCGAACGAATCCTGCGGGATGCATACATTATATATTAGGTTTTGCTCGCAATTATGCCCCCGTGAATAGTGTTTCCAGGTCTTCTTTTGGGTGTTTTTCGCGGCAATATGTACGATGTATCCACGAGTTGGTGGATGATGATAATGATGATGAAGGCGGACAGAAGACCTGAGAAAGGTCGCAGTGTGCAGCCTGCTTTTAATAGATCAGCCTGGATATCTTGTGGTCATCAATAGCGGTCTCATTGATGATGTTGAAGTGGATCAGCCTGGGCGCTGGTGGTACCTGCGCGTGCTTGGTCTCGTGGCGCAGGCGGCGCAGCTTGTCGTGCGCGTTGGCGAGGAAGTCGCGCAGCACGGTGTGGTGCGCGCGCGCCTCGCTCTCGCGGCGCACGGCGTCCATGCCGCGCTCCAGCTCCGCCACGTCGGCGCACACGTCCTCCAGCGACTCTGCACGATACGTTACCTGCGCGTGCTTGGTCTCGTGGCGCAGGCGGCGCAGCTTGTCGTGCGCGTTGGCGAGGAAGTCGCGCAGCACGGTGTGGTGCGCGCGCGCCTCGCTCTCGCGGCGCACGGCGTCCATGCCGCGCTCCAGCTCCGCCACGTCGGCGCACACGTCCTCCAGCGACTCTGCACGATACGTTACCTGCGCGTGCTTGGTCTCGTGGCGCAGGCGGCGCAGCTTGTCGTGCGCGTTGGCGAGGAAGTCGCGCAGCACGGTGTAGTGCGCGCGCGCCTCGCTCTCGCGGCGCACGGCGTCCATGCCGCGCTCCAGCTCCGCCACGTCGGCGCACACGTCCTCCAGCGACTCTGCACGATACGTTACCTGCGCGTGCTTGGTCTCGTGGCGCAGGCGGCGCAGCTTGTCGTGCGCGTTGGCGAGGAAGTCGCGCAGCACGGTGTGGTGCGCGCGCGCCTCGCTCTCGCGGCGCACGGCGTCCATGCCGCGCTCCAGCTCCGCCACGTCGGCGCACACGTCCTCCAGCGACTCTGCACGATACGTTACCTGCGCGTGCTTGGTCTCGTGGCGCAGGCGGCGCAGCTTGTCGTGCGCGTTGGCGAGGAAGTCGCGCAGCACGGTGTGGTGCGCGCGCGCCTCGCTCTCGCGGCGCACGGCGTCCATGCCGCGCTCCAGCTCCGCCACGTCGGCGCACACGTCCTCCAGCGACTCTGCACGATACGTTACCTGCGCGTGCTTGGTCTCGTGGCGCAGGCGGCGCAGCTTGTCGTGCGCGTTGGCGAGGAAGTCGCGCAGCACGGTGTGGTGCGCGCGCGCCTCGCTCTCGCGGCGCACGGCGTCCATGCCGCGCTCCAGCTCCGCCACGTCGGCGCACACGTCCTCCAGCGACTCTGCACGATACGTTACCTGCGCGTGCTTGGTCTCGTGGCGCAGGCGGCGCAGCTTGTCGTGCGCGTTGGCGAGGAAGTCGCGCAGCACGGTGTGGTGCGCGCGCGCCTCGCTCTCGCGGCGCACGGCGTCCATGCCGCGCTCCAGCTCCGCCACGTCGGCGCACACGTCCTCCAGCGACTCTGCACGATACGTTACCTGCGCGTGCTTGGTCTCGTGGCGCAGGCGGCGCAGCTTGTCGTGCGCGTTGGCGAGGAAGTCGCGCAGCACGGTGTGGTGCGCGCGCGCCTCGCTCTCGCGGCGCACGGCGTCCATGCCGCGCTCCAGCTCCGCCACGTCGGCGCACACGTCCTCCAGCGACTCTGCACGATACGTTACCTGCGCGTGCTTGGTCTCGTGGCGCAGGCGGCGCAGCTTGTCGTGCGCGTTGGCGAGGAAGTCGCGCAGCACGGTGTGGTGCGCGCGCGCCTCGCTCTCGCGGCGCACGGCGTCCATGCCGCGCTCCAGCTCCGCCACGTCGGCGCACACGTCCTCCAGCGACTCTGCACGATACGTTACCTGCGCGTGCTTGGTCTCGTGGCGCAGGCGGCGCAGCTTGTCGTGCGCGTTGGCGAGGAAGTCGCGCAGCACGGTGTGGTGCGCGCGCGCGGCTGCTCTCGCGGCGCACGGCGTCCATGCCGCGCTCCAGCTCCGCCACGTCGGCGCACACGTCCTCCAGCGACTCTGCACGATACGTTACCTGCGCGTGCTTGGTCTCGTGGCGCAGGCGGCGCAGCTTGTCGTGCGCGTTGGCGAGGAAGTCGCGCAGCACGGTGTGGTGCGCGCGCGCCTCGCTCTCGCGGCGCACGGCGTCCATGCCGCGCTCCAGCTCCGCCACGTCGGCGCACACGTCCTCCAGCGACTCTGCACGATACGTTACCTGCGCGTGCTTGGTCTCGTGGCGCAGGCGGCGCAGCTTGTCGTGCGCGTTGGCGAGGAAGTCGCGCAGCACGGTGTGGTGCGCGCGCGCCTCGCTCTCGCGGCGCACGGCGTCCATGCCGCGCTCCAGCTCCGCCACGTCGGCGCACACGTCCTCCAGCGACTCTGCACGATACGTTACCTGCGCGTGCTTGGTCTCGTGGCGCAGGCGGCGCAGCTTGTCGTGCGCGTTGGCGAGGAAGTCGCGCAGCACGGTGTGGTGCGCGCGCGCCTCGCTCTCGCGGCGCACGGCGTCCATGCCGCGCTCCAGCTCCGCCACGTCGGCGCACACGTCCTCCAGCGACTCTGCACGATACGTTACCTGCGCGTGCTTGGTCTCGTGGCGCAGGCGGCGCAGCTTGTCGTGCGCGTTGGCGAGGAAGTCGCGCAGCACGGTGTGGTGCGCGCGCGCCTCGCTCTCGCGGCGCACGGCGTCCATGCCGCGCTCCAGCTCCGCCACGTCGGCGCACACGTCCTCCAGCGACTCTGCACGATACGTTACCTGCGCGTGCTTGGTCTCGTGGCGCAGGCGGCGCAGCTTGTCGTGCGCGTTGGCGAGGAAGTCGCGCAGCACGGTGTGGTGCGCGCGCGCCTCGCTCTCGCGGCGCACGGCGTCCATGCCGCGCTCCAGCTCCGCCACGTCGGCGCACACGTCCTCCAGCGACTCTGCACGATACGTTACCTGCGCGTGCTTGGTCTCGTGGCGCAGGCGGCGCAGCTTGTCGTGCGCGTTGGCGAGGAAGTCGCGCAGCACGGTGTGGTGCGCGCGCGCCTCGCTCTCGCGGCGCACGGCGTCCATGCCGCGCTCCAGCTCCGCCACGTCGGCGCACACGTCCTCCAGCGACTCTGCACGATACGTTACCTGCGCGTGCTTGGTCTCGTGGCGCAGGCGGCGCAGCTTGTCGTGCGCGTTGGCGAGGAAGTCGCGCAGCACGGTGTGGTGCGCGCGCGCCTCGCTCTCGCGGCGCACGGCGTCCATGCCGCGCTCCAGCTCCGCCACGTCGGCGCACACGTCCTCCAGCGACTCTGCACGATACGTTACCTGCGCGTGCTTGGTCTCGTGGCGCAGGCGGCGCAGCTTGTCGTGCGCGTTGGCGAGGAAGTCGCGCAGCACGGTGTGGTGCGCGCGCGCCTCGCTCTCGCGGCGCACGGCGTCCATGCCGCGCTCCAGCTCCGCCACGTCGGCGCACACGTCCTCCAGCGACTCTGCACGATACGTTACCTGCGCGTGCTTGGTCTCGTGGCGCAGGCGGCGCAGCTTGTCGTGCGCGTTGGCGAGGAAGTCGCGCAGCACGGTGTGGTGCGCGCGCGCCTCGCTCTCGCGGCGCACGGCGTCCATGCCGCGCTCCAGCTCCGCCACGTCGGCGCACACGTCCTCCAGCGACTCTGCACGATACGTTACCTGCGCGTGCTTGGTCTCGTGGCGCAGGCGGCGCAGCTTGTCGTGCGCGTTGGCGAGGAAGTCGCGCAGCACGGTGTGGTGCGCGCGCGCCTCGCTCTCGCGGCGCACGGCGTCCATGCCGCGCTCCAGCTCCGCCACGTCGGCGCACACGTCCTCCAGCGACTCTGCACGATACGTTACCTGCGCGTGCTTGGTCTCGTGGCGCAGGCGGCGCAGCTTTGTCGTGCGCGTTGGCGAGGAAGTCGCGCAGCACGGTGTGGTGCGCGCGCGCCTCGCTCTCGCGGCGCACGGCGTCCATGCCGCGCTCCAGCTCCGCCACGTCGGCGCACACGTCCTCCAGCGACTCTGCACGATACGTTACCTGCGCGTGCTTGGTCTCGTGGCGCAGGCGGCGCAGCTTGTCGTGCGCGTTGGCGAGGAAGTCGCGCAGCACGGTGTGGTGCGCGCGCGCCTCGCTCTCGCGGCGCACGGCGTCCATGCCGCGCTCCAGCTCCGCCACGTCGGCGCACACGTCCTCCAGCGACTCTGCACGATACGTTACCTGCGCGTGCTTGGTCTCGTGGCGCAGGCGGCGCAGCTTGTCGTGCGCGTTGGCGAGGAAGTCGCGCAGCACGGTGTGGTGCGCGCGCGCCTCGCTCTCGCGGCGCACGGCGTCCATGCCGCGCTCCAGCTCCGCCACGTCGGCGCACACGTCCTCCAGCGACTCTGCACGATACGTTACCTGCGCGTGCTTGGTCTCGTGGCGCAGGCGGCGCAGCTTGTCGTGCGCGTTGGCGAGGAAGTCGCGCAGCACGGTGTGGTGCGCGCGCGCCTCGCTCTCGCGGCGCACGGCGTCCATGCCGCGCTCCAGCTCCGCCACGTCGGCGCACACGTCCTCCAGCGACTCTGCACGATACGTTACCTGCGCGTGCTTGGTCTCGTGGCGCAGGCGGCGCAGCTTGTCGTGCGCGTTGGCGAGGAAGTCGCGCAGCACGGTGTGGTGCGCGCGCGCCTCGCTCTCGCGGCGCACGGCGTCCATGCCGCGCTCCAGCTCCGCCACGTCGGCGCACACGTCCTCCAGCGACTCTGCACGATACGTTACCTGCGCGTGCTTGGTCTCGTGGCGCAGGCGGCGCAGCTTGTCGTGCGCGTTGGCGAGGAAGTCGCGCAGCACGGTGTGGTGCGCGCGCGCCTCGCTCTCGCGGCGCACGGCGTCCATGCCGCGCTCCAGCTCCGCCACGTCGGCGCACACGTTCTCCAGCGACACTGCACGATACGGTACATTACATTAATCAATACGAATTCTCTTATTTGTTAAAATATAACACACATTACGCCTTAAATTTAATTATAATTATTTAGTCTTTCAAATTTGAGTGTCGGACGGGATGTGGTTTCGTTAATCGATACGTAGCTTATGTCTCTTCAAGTATCCTACAGTGGAGATCAAAAGCAGTCAAATATATGCAGTTTTAAACTAAAATCCATATTTTATTTCATTGAACATCAGGAACTATAAATAGTGGCTCGACTAATGGTAAAAGCCACGATTGGCCATTAACAGCACAAATACGACTCAAAACATCGACTTACACAAAATTGCACGACACTCGATATATATACACTCGATCTCTCTTCAAATACCACAGATTCTGATAAGATACTTATAACTTTTTAAAGTAACAAAGAAAACTTATTACATTGCCAAAAATAAGACTATAAAACACTAAATATTATTAAGTAAATATCGATAGAAAACCATGACTAACCTTGAGCAGCTTTATCGATATACAAAAGTTCAGTATCAAAATTCATAATCTCAGGGAAGTTCTGCCGTATCGTGCCGACGATGTAGTGCAGCAACGATATCCTCTTATCTGTCGACTTCGTGTCCATCAACGTGTCTAGCGACTGCAGTTTGAATCCATACGCCGGCCCTCTCTTACTACTGTTCAAGTAATTACCAAAAGCCAAAATAATTTCAAGTACATTGCGGAATTTCTGCGATGACTTCACGGACGATGAACCAGAAATAATGGCATGTATTTGTGGCGTTATCAAATGTATGTTATCGAAGAAGTTACCCATGTAACTCATTATCGATAACTTCGCCGATATTCGTTCGACTTTCGTTAGTTGCATGAGGAATTTGTCCTCTTCTGTTAGTTGGTTGATGTTTTTCTTTTCGGAGACGTATTCTTTGTACGCCTTCTGTTCGGCTTCTGTGGGCACCATCCGTTGCAGTATCTCTACGCTCTCGAGCGGTAACTGTTTGAGGTCTAGGTTGTTGACGGCTGCGATGACTTTCTCGACTGGCGTGTCGAGCTTTCTTCTCGATATTGCTGGAATTGAAAGACGTATTAAACTAAATTTGTATTATAGCTATGGATAAAATAACCTGCTTCAAGAAGTTTAGAGTGATTACAAATTAAATTGAAGTGTGCTACGATATAGTAATCGTTAAATGTATCGATAATAAAGTCGATAACTGTTTTGAGTAAGTCAAATTTCAACAAATATTTACGTCACTTAATTTCGATATGTCGGCTTATTTTGTCATCGTATTAATTACCATTTGCTTCGACAATAACATGTTTAATTATCGATAATCATAAAGGTACCTCACAAGCAACTTGCGTCTCACCTATATTCCTAAGCCTGGTGTGTTCCAACAGCGACACAGTGTCGGGCTTCCGGAACCTCTTGCTGGGAAAGGAGGCGAGCGTGTCGGTGTCGGAGTCGACGCTGCCGCCGGCGCACACGCCGCCGATGCGGAACTTCTCCTCGAACTCTGTGAAGTTGATCCGTCTCCGGGGCCGCTCCTCGTCTAACTCATTGAAGATTGTGCCTCGCACCTGGGGATGTTGTAGGGACAATTAAATACGGTGGCACCATATTTTAATTAATAACTTAGAAAAGGCGTATATTACAATGCAATTTGACAGTTTTGTTCATGATAAATAATTTTCACTTAATTTATCTATGGTCTGATGCAGGGAGTGTTCTGTGTATGATATATCAAAAGTTGATACATTAGCATAAATAAATTTTGACAAATTTTTCATTTTAAATGGTGGTAGAGCCTTTTATGACTTGTCAGAAATCAATAGTTGATATAAATTTATCGATACGTTGTTTATTAACCTTTGGTATCGATTAAGCAAAGATGACATAAAATCATTAATTTACATAGAAGTTGTTTAAACATATCGTACCTGGTTGGGCTTCAGTGCGATCCAGTTGAGCGTGGGCAGTTTGTATTTGGTGTCGACCTTCCTCTTGATGGTCATGGCATCCGTATGGTGCGGCGGCGGCAGCATGCCGGGCGCGGGCGGCGCGGGGGGCGCGGGCGGCGCGGGCGGGGGCGGCGCCGAGCTCGACAGCAGCGGCGGCGGAGGCGGCGGCGGGGGCACGGCGCGGCCGGCGCGGGGGGCGGCGGCGCCGGCGCCGGCGGGGGAGGGGGCGGCGCGCGCGACTCGCGCGGGGGGAGGACGTCGCCGTTCGGGAGGGGGGCGGCCGCGAGCGGGACCGCGTGACCGTTCGCCGTGCCGTTGCACAGCGCGTGGATTGAGATTGTGCCCACTGGAAAAAATTAAATATATATTTTTTATGATATTCATTATGGAGAATACAGCGTAAGAAAATTTTGTAATTGTTTTTTCTCAAAAATGGTTAGTGTTATGAAAAAATGTGTAAGGACAATTTTGTAGATAATTGCATGATCTACAATTTTTGTCTGACATATTTTATCATAAAACTAACAGTTTCGCTGAAAAATTCAAAAAACCCATTTTTGCAACCTTTGACCTTGAATAAAAAAAATTGCAGACATGGGATCGATGGGGATTTTTCACAATTTTTTCATAATAATGGTGTCCCTAATATCTATGTAAATTTTCAGCTTTCTGGGAATTTTTGCAAGGGTCAATGTCTAAATTAACCGGACTATAAAGCTTACACTGATTTCAATTACCTTTACTTTGAAAACAAACAAAATATAGCTTTGAACCTTAACACTAAATTTAGCGGCGTAAAGTTTGACGCCACTGTAGAGGAACAGATGGTTGCGTTCCACTCTGGAAGGGGAAGATTCCCAGTCAGGCAGATGTTGCGCCTGACCGGCCGCGGCCCCTCCGACAGTTCCTATTCGGAGGTGGCATATATGCTGCACGTCGCGCAAATTGTGCAAGCGTGATTCAGGATCGATGTCGCCATCTATCGTGATTGCTGTGTGATATCACTGTAGTTGTGTCACTGCATCGATCCTCTTGCAGTTCCGGCGATTTTGACAAGATGGCGGTATATGCACTAACTGTATCGCCACACTAAAAGTGTTTAGTTTGAATTAAACATGATACTCACTGGACGCCCCCCTGGGCAGTGACTTGGTGAGCGACTCTAGTTCCTGCACCTTCGATTCCAGCATCGACTGTCTGTTCCGCGAGTCCTGCTGCGCTCGCCTCAACGTCGACACCTAGATATACCAAAGTGTTCATGAGAAGAAAAAAACATGCAGACAATCTTCCCTAGTAGGTATGCGTATAGCAAGTAGACGCCTCGTGGCGGACAATTCGAAATAACTCAAAGAAGACCGAACGAAGAACGTTGACTGAGGGTGGGTCCAACAGCCCATAAACTAGGTTACAAAGCCTTCCTGCATTCATCATCCAAAACTTCAGATTTTCAATAATCAAAATAGCTAGCTGGTCTACTACATACCTCCTCAACAACTTGCCTCCTGGCCTCCGCGAGCTGGTCCCTCTCCTGCCGCACCTGCGCCAGTTCCGACTCCAGGGTCGCCAGCTTCGCTATCGCCTCCCTCTCCAGCGTGGCCAATCTCTCGTGAGCCTGCAAGAACATGTATAATCGTCATACAGCCATCGTATACAATCGTTAAAAATATCAGTATCTCTGGTATATTCGCATCCGCCTGGATAGCGACCGCCGTACACGAGGTGTAAAACCTGCCATACTGGCCCACGTATTTCACGTTCTGGGATCAGCCTGTATGGATACACATGGTGACAGGTATGGGAAGGAGATAGCAGCCTGTTCCAAACGGATGGTTGAAACAGGCTGCCCATATTTGTGTCGACTGCGGTATATCATCTTTCGTCACTTGACACTCTATCTAGGCCCCACTCCGCTCCACCAGGCACAATGCTATCATATGCCATGGCCTTCCAAAAGATGGAGCCATTGTCATGAACAGGTTTAGCTTTTGACTCTTAAAATCTATGATAATGATTTGACTGGATTTCAGACAACGGATATCCAGAGAGTACTTACGCCGCTTGGTATTCGGCTATCTGATATTCGTCTGTATTATTTATGGTCTATAGTTATAACAGCCATTCCGATCTATCATAAACAAGTAACTCACATGTCCCAATTCGTCCTCGAGTTCATTGACCTTCTCCAACGCCGCTGTTTTGGTTTCGCTGTCCTCCATGAGCGCCGCCACGTCGAACACGTTGTCCAAGTACGCAGAGATTTGAACCTGAAAATGTAGAAAGATTAGTATATAATTTATATACCAAAAAATATTGAATATGACAAGTGAAGAAAGTTCTAGAAGTAGCTTGACATCAATCATCTAGTGTACAATACGTATCCAAAGTGGTTCTCCCCGAAGGTCTTTTCACATCTCTTAAAGAATAATCGTGACTGTCATCTGTTAACGTCTCCAATTGACCCAAACTTCTTTTCTCGGGGATATTTTTCTGGCGAGTCTATGGCGTCCCATCTAGGACCTTGGTTCCTACTTCCTACCCTAAGATTTAGCACCCCGGGCAACCCTAAAGAGCTCTCTCCTTCCTCTAAAGGCGGTACTGCTTACATACACTCTGATTGTTGGTCTCTGTAATTGCCCTTCCACTTCCCTACCTGCAAGTCGTCACTCTCACACAGCCGCAGCCTCTCGAGGTAGTCGTCGAGTTTGAGCGCTGTGAACTCGTACTGCAGATGCACTCGGAAGTTCATGTCCTCCACGGAGTGCACTATTATATTCACGAACTGCATGCACGCCACCTGGAATGGGACGGTTTGATGTAAAAATTTGGATTATTTGTATAATTTTAATTATACTAATATCATAGTCTAATGGCTGTCTCGATGGCGTGGTTGTAATGCGTACACGATACGAGTAAGGCTACCGGGTCCTGGGTTCGAATCCCGAGTCGGGCCAATGATAAATGTAACTGGGTTTTTCAATCTAATAAATTAACTCAGGCGCAGCTCGGAGTAGGGAAGTTGGCGATGAGCTATCCCCGTGCCCAGGAAAGCACGTAAAGCTGTTTGTCCTGCGCCTGAACTTCTTCTACTTATATTAGATCGCCGTCTCTTCGGACGATCTAGATCGCATTTTTAATCCATCTCGAGAATGGACCAATCAGAGCAAAGGTTTTTTGATATCAATACAAATGACGTGTTTTGATTGGACAGGGGGTAGGATCGAACTTTACAATTGGGATTGGTCGTAAATCGTATGAAGCCTCACCATAAACTCAATATGAAACGTGTCGTAGTTCATGAAGTACTCCATCAGCGTGTGGAACCTCCTCGGCTCCCCCACCACCTCCTTGAAGTTGTCGAATGCAGAGAGTATGATCTGATGCCCGCCCTTGACCAGACAGATGGCCGCCAGGAGTTCCAGCACCAGCGCTTTGGTGCGTAGCGAGTGGTGAACGAGGGAGAGAGCGATGCTGTTGATGGCTTCCCGGTGTTGGATCACCATGTTGAATCCGTACTGGAATTGATGACGTAATATATATTTTTTCTTGTTTTAATACTTGATGTATAGGTATTTTCGTCGTATCTTAGTCTTGCAAACGGAGATGGATTATTCCACATCGACAGTTACAAAGAAAATTTGTTAAAAATGTTTTGAGTTAGAAGTTCTCCTAACAACTATTTTCGGGCATTCTAGAAACACTACGAAGTTTTTGTTGGTATCAACTTGGGTTTGAACAACCAGTGTTATGCATTCTTTTGGCTTATCGGAGATATTGCCGAATCCTTCATAAAGGAATTGAGGGAAATTAAAACAAATCCTTGTTCTAAAGGCTTTGAAGTTCTTAACGATCATTATGAGACATTAACTATCTTAACCTCTTCAGCTTTATGCTCTAGTCTACAGTACCAGACTATTTATTACATTTGCTAGTTTGTTGCAGATTACGTATATTAATGAATATAATGTACAGAGTGTTCTACCTTATTGTTCATGATGGCGCGCATGCACATGATGCAGACGTGTATGTCGTCGGTGGAGGCGCCCATGTTGAGGCGCGCGGCGTGGCGCGTGCGGCGGCGCGCGGCGGCGGGGCTGGCGGGGCCGGAGCACTCCGAGTCCGCGCTGCGCGCGCGCCGCCGCCACGACGCGTTCAGCGTCGACCCGCCCTCTGTCGGACCGCTGCACTCTGATGTCGTTGTGTTCACTACAACGTATTTCAGAAATACGTAGTTCAAGTTATAAGGGGTCTATTTTATTTTGGAATTAACACTTAGGGGATAATCTCTTAGAGAGCGCAAGTAGCCAGATGATTTTTTTTATGACTTAATAAATAGTTCAAAGTGTGATAAGCAGAGAACAAGGACAGACAGAAGAAGAAAATAATAGTGTACTAACTACAATTCGAAAAACAAAAACACTGCTTTCACACTACTTCTTGGCGATAGTTAACGTGTTAGTAACTAATCAGACGCGCAATTGCATACAAAAGACCGTCTAGAATTCTAAATCCTACAAACAATTCCAAAACGTATATCTACTCAATAACACCGTACGCTTATTACAAACCATGTATCTGGGTATTCATACTTTAGGACCTGGTTCGTCCGTCCATCTTACCTTGGTTGATGCCGTCGGTGGAGTGGCTCCTGGCGAGCGCGATCCTCTGCTCGTGCCGCATCATGCTCAGCCTGAAGCTCAGGTAGTCGATCAGCACATCCAGACCCTGGTTCTGGTCGTTCAGAAACTCGCGTACCCATCTGTAATTATAGTATATTGTAAATATATCGGTCCGACTGAGTAGAATAATAAACTGGTCATTTTATTTTATATGCGTGAAATTATAATTTAAGTTCATCGTCTGGTACGTTTGCCGACGCAAATAACACACACATCGAATACGCATTTATCCCCGAAGGCGTATGCAGAGGCGCAACCCGGGCATCCACTTTCCACCAAATGTTTCGTCCCATGATGTAATAGGTGACGAGCCTATCGCCATATTGGGCACAAATTCCAGACTCCGGGCTGATAATGAGCAGAAAAACCCAAATATCACTTTCTGCCCGACCCGGCAATCAAACCCAGGACCTCAGAACGCTGTCGTACCGCGCATGCAGTACAACTACGCCACTGAGGTAATCATAAAATCTTAATATTATAAATATATTTTCGACTTTGCAGAAGCTGTTTGTTTTATGTAAAAGGCGTAAAATTGCAATGTGTGTACACTGTACATTGACTCGTACTGTTGCCAATCTTTATAACGTCAAATAATAATAAAGAATATGCTCGTACTCTATGTGATTTGTCCGGAGCGATATTTCCAAATCCCGAAGAACTTGCGTCGATGTGGAGTCGCCCACCATTTTCCTTTTCTGAAAACAAAATTGTAAATTTAGTTTTTGTAATATACCTTTTCAATAAACACTTTTAAATATACCTAAATTTAATCGGTATTTCGTTTATTAATGTACGGAAGAATAAACATATTACTTTTAATAATTAAAACGGCTTTATTAATAAAGAGAATAATTGCTTGCATTTGCATCAATTTGCTTGTGAAATTAATGCAGAGTGCAATCCGAAAACTAAGCTAAATTATTTAGTCTAGTTCGCGTTACTAAGATATTTTTCACACTCCTATGACCGCAAACTATATAATCAAGCTTCACACTATATATATTTTTAGAACTTAAGTAACATAAGGTCAGTAGGCTCTATTCTGTCTACGGGGGGAACATTCGTCGTAGGTAAAAAGGGGATTTTTGATTCTCTTACCTATACGGCTATCGAAGCTATCCTTCAAATAGAACGCCCGCAATTGCAAAAAGATAGACTCGCCCTTATAGACGGAATAGGACCACCGGACCATACCTTAATTTTCGTCCTGCAACCCGCATCATAAAGTGCATAGCTTAGCAATACCTATACTAATGTCCTTAAAGTCCTTTTTACCGCAAAGGACGCACTGGGCCCTTATTCTGTATGATAGTGTAAACGCGTAACGCGGCCGTGTCATGTTATCTTAGAGAAATGTGCGTGGATTGGTATTCTGTAAGCCAAATTTCTATAGTCCTAAACATGACGCGTTGTGTTACGTGCTTGTTACACACTGTCAAAATAACGTGCGGGATAGAGAATAAGGCCCCTGGTCATTATCAAAGGTTACACCGCGTGACTTACATTCGCGGGTTAATCACGCGGATCATCAAATGTTTCATATGATCAGTGTCCACCCCGCGGCGCTGGTCTGGGACACACGCTAATTGTGGGACGACACGATATTGCGTGAATTAAAACAGTACAGTAAGGTGCGGCTGTAATGTACTGATTACATTTGAAGTAGGTATTGTATTTGGAATATAACTACTTTTATAAAGATAAAAGCTTTGCTTAGTTTGAGAGATAGCTGATTCTCATATTTGATTAAGCCTTAAGAATTAGCTTTGGATATTTATGTATTTTTCTCTTTTATTTTTGTGGCTAAGCATGTAAGTAAATAAAAAAACATTTGATTGATTTGATTGTCAATTGTTGTTAGTATTAAAATTAGTCATTGTTTAATCTCTTTGTTGTTCTTCAAAGTCTAGTTATAAAGTATTTTACAGTGCAAAACATTGAACAATATATCTCCGGGTCAAGCTCCGTGTTAATTATAGGCATAGGTTCATTTTGACATTGCGTTGATAATAAAACCATCTGTCTATACCTCTGTTAATAGTGTGCCAGAAATTATATATAAATAACGATTATTTTCAACAAAGAATCTAGTTTGACGTTTCCGATTTTTGTATCATTTTGTATATCAGTGAGAATATTGCAGCTGCGACGAATTCTCTTAAAGAAGTAGTAGTGTTAA
The DNA here is from genome assembly GCF_014839805.1 of Manduca sexta. Lineage (NCBI taxonomy): Eukaryota > Metazoa > Arthropoda > Insecta > Lepidoptera > Sphingidae > Manduca > Manduca sexta. The sequence continues at coordinate 12,505,883 of NC_051128.1, forward strand.
TATTATTAAAACTTACGCGAGATGTATTAAATTACTAGATAGCTAACTGGTCGGCGATTCCGACTAAGAGTATGTGAGTGAAAACGTTTTGCTATCTAGTAAGTAGTGGGGTGCGTAAAATTAAAATTACTCTTTACTGATAATATTTTTTTGGAATCTTACATATTTTTATTATCCATTTACGATTGGAGTAACTTATTTTAAACTGATATTTCCAAGAACATATGCGGTTTCATTTAGTAACACAATATCAAAATGACCCTGCATATTGTCGTATCCCCAAGGGCCATCTTATTTCCTTTTTCTATTCTACAATTCCTCACTTATCACACATAGCGCAGGATCGTAATTCTTGTAAGAATCTTGAAGAGGCCTATGCCCAACATTGGGACATTATAGGCCGATACAAAACAAATCAAAAACAATCACGTAATATTTAATAAATTATTTTATTTATGATATATACATATATATTATTATTTTTATTTTTTTGTTTTTTTTACTTTTATAGGTACTACCCTAAATGTACAGTTTTATTGAGGTGCACCTACTATGTTCTATCTCTGCAACACCTCAGGTTGACTGGTAGAGAATGCCTCTGGCATTAAGTCCGCCTTTACATGTTTTGTATGAAGTGCAATAAATAAATAATAATAAATAAATCACTCATTTATTAAACAGTCCAAAACATTTACTGATATAAATCACCAACTCATTCAGCACGAGTAATCACTAGGTACTCGACCGGTGTACGAACAGATCGTGCATGAGGATAGGTCGAGTGAAAGCTAAGCGCTAGTCCGATGAGATTTGTGCCTCGCCGCCATATATGATCGTCAAATATTTATCTGTACTCGCTGCGAGCGGGTTTTATGGTGCAAGGCAGAGGAGGAAGCGATTGAATTAACAGGCTACTCGTATAAATAACACTAGTGTTAATAATATTAAAACTTACGCGAGACATAATTAATTAGTGGAAAGCAACACGATTTTACTCAGGTACTGTGTAGTCGGAATCGCCGACCAGTTTCTTTCTAGTGTTATTTAAAGCAAAAACACTAGTGTTATTTAAGCAACTTAACGTCATTTTCAATAAACGACGCCAATCTCATTTTGTGATCTATCTCAAAACTGGACCAATCAAATGGTTTTTTTGACATGCTTACAAATGAGTTATCTTGATTGGTTCATTTTCAAAATCGGATTGAAGATCGAGATTGAGATCGTTTATTAAAAACGGAGAGTAATCAATATCGTAATCGCCTATCACACGGTCCAAAGAAAAAATTAACCACGACATCAGAGTTACTGAGTCACAAATGATTATTGTTCCGCATCGGGAGCGTGACCCGACCTTTGGGGTATGCAAGGCCCTGTCCCTCTTCCCCCCTCCTTCACTTCCCACTCGGTATGACCTCAGACAATTAAACGTTGACAACTGGAGGAAAATCGAAATCGCGTCACCATTTATTGGAACGGTGTAAATGTCAGCTGGTCGAGTTATTGATTCGGCTTTTGTGTTTCGAGTTGTGTTTGCTTTGAATGGTTTTAAAGGCGAATGTGCATGTTTCTCAATACCTTTGTAAAAACGGTGCAGAGAAGGTTTAATTTTTATTACACGAACACAAGTTATGATCATCGAGAACGCAATGAAGCAGCAGTGTGTAGTCACTGTTGTGTTCCGGTTTGAAGAAGATTGTAGCCAGTGTAACTATTGGACATAATAAGACTCAACATCTCATGTCTCAGATTGCGAGCGTTGTGGAATACCAAACAATACTTTGTAACTCAAGGTGTTAGATGTAATTTGTACTGTTTATGGGCGGTCGTATCGCTTACCACCAGGCGAATGACAAGCTCGTCTCGTCATTCAAAGCAATAAAAAAAAGTTATGTGGATTTTTGTATATAAAACGATTCTAGTTACAAACTAGTCAAATGACGACAGTTTAAGAATTAAGCAGATAATCATGTTCTTTGCTTGTTAAGAGATATCCCCGTCCTATATCGTTAAAGTTAAAAATACTAACTCTAGTAATCAGCGTTCTTTTTCACAAATCTGTGTTTTTATGTCAAAAACATATCCGCATGGGAAACCTCTGCCCTCCGCTATCTTTATGTAAATAGGCAGAATTATTAACCGTTTAATACGAGATAACTCTGTACTTTTTGTGATTAGATGTTTTTATAAAACATGTTTAGGCAACGTATTAAAAGAAGTCGAAATTCGACCCTCGAATTCAATATATTTGTAACACATATTAAATTATATATTTTTGTACTCTTTCTTTACATGAACTTTAATTATGCTAAATTTCAAACTCCACTGTGCGTGCAATGTGCTTAAAAAGGAGTAAAATTTTAAGTAATTAGTAGTTAATTTGTATAGCATGATATTGTAGTTAATTTGTATCTCATAAATAATTGTATAGTATATAAAATAACCTTCTTGGTATACTGGTTGGGTTTACGTGCTGTGAATGACGAGGTACTGCCTTCGACTGATGATTGAACATCTCGTGAGTTTTTTCTAACATTCATTGCTGAATTGGGCCCTCAGAGGGGATGAACGAGAGACAAGCGGTCGTACAACGTAAGCCAAATTATTTTAGCAATACGAAAGTGTTGCGCCGACCACGCATCGGATAACTATGAGTTTCAACCAAAAAATGTCCCCGAAATAAAGATAAAAAAAAAAAAAAAAAAAAAAAAAAGAAATGTGCGAGGTAGCTTATGTACAAGGATGAGTGGCGAGGTTTTTTTTATATATTTAGTGCACGGTAAAGCGACCCCGCCGCCCCTGGTGGTAAGTGGAGTGGGGTCCAATAGCATGTCGACTGACGAGAGATGATTACTCCTTGGCAGTCGACACAATTATGCCTATTGGAACCGGATATACACAGGCTGGTCCCGGAACGCGACACTTACGTGGGCCACTATGGGGGATTTTAGCATCTTGTGTATGGTGGTCGCTATTCGGGGGGATGTAAAATATATCCTACCAACAGCAGAATCAGCATATGCTGAGCTGGGGTCGTTTTTGTTACGAGCAAATAGATTTAAGTATTTTATTGTTGTAATGATTATGTAATTTTGCTTAAATACAAATAAATATTTTCATTATTTCTTCTTCAAAAGGGGCTGCTATACTGCTGCTGTGGGATATATTCCCTTAACCCTATTCGGCCAACTCTACTCTAAGCAAGAGAGGATAATGTAATCTAAACTCTTATACTAATAAAGGTAAAGAGTTTATTTGAACTCGCTAATCTCAGGAACTACTAAAAAAAATTTGAGAATATTTTCACAAATAGGAACCTACATTACTCCTGAGTGCTACAGAATTTTTACACGAACGGAGCAGCGAACAAAAGCTATACCGGATACTATCGGAGGACTTTTCCTAAGCCGCCTCGCATGTATGGTGAAAACACACGCTAAAGACAAGAGACAGTAGCATTATATCAATGATTGAAAGGCTAATTGAATTAAGCGATATTTTTTTTTCGAAAAAATTTAACTAGGTTATAAAAACATAGAAAAAAGTAATAATATAATAATATTAGCCCTGTATTATCTACTGTCCCACTGTTGGGCACGGGCCTCCTCTACAACTGGGATGGATTAAGCCTTAATCCACCACGCTAGCCCAGTGCGGATTGGTAGACTTCACACACCCTCGAAAATTCCTATAGAGAATTTCTCAGGTATGCAGGTTTCCTCACGATGTTTTCCTTCAAAGTTAAAGCAAGCGATAATTCACAAAGAATACAAATATATTTTTTTTTTTGAAAAATTAGTTGTGTGCCCTTGGGATTTGAACCTGCGGATATTCGTCTCAGCAGTCCGATCCACAACCAACTAAGCTATCGCCACTTATTTAAGAAAAAAGTGCTGATTTTAAATATGTATGAAACTTAGGGTCGCAAAGAAATGTTTTCATACAGAACAAAGAATTTAAATTCACGTCTAGTTGGTGTCGCAGTTGAAGAAAAACGTAAAAATAATTAATAATCATGGATATTTCGGCCTTTAAAATTTAATATGACGAAATTTTAAAGGCCGAAATATCCATGATTATTAATTATTTTTACGTTTTTCTTCAACTGCGAGAACTAATCACTAACTAGACGTGAATTTAAATTCTTTACTTGCCAATACTTGTTTAGTTACCCAGATTAAAGGTGAAACAAAATGTATGAAAATGGACCTTGAGGTATCGCCTTAAGTAAATGTACTTCGTAGAGCATCGGTTCGTTCACATCCAACCGCGGGTGTCGTCTTACAAACCGCAGTGACGTTATGAAATCGCGACGTTCTCACGATATTACACACGTTATGGATTCTTACACTGTTCGTGTTGAAGATATTTTATTGATTATTGTGTGAGAGAAGTTATTGATTGGAATTTGATGATTTGTTGAGAAGTGCTTGTATTGTTTCAATGGATACGTTGTGTATGCTTCTTAAATTGATTTCATTATATATTTTATTGATTGTTAAGCAAGCGATGATGTTCATTGCATTTTGGTGAACGATTTGGTGTACCTAGTGCTTGCATTTTAATAAAAGCAAGCACTAGGTACACCCAGTCGCTTACAAGTCCGTACGATTAACGATCCCGATCGTATTAACTATACATAGTTATACGCTTTGAAAGACTTCGTAGCCAATTAAATTATTGTTCACTGAACTGGAAGTACCTTATAAATTTTGATTCACTTGTAAAATCGCAAAATATGTAACATAAACGCTCGTATATTTTGATCGCGTTAACTAACAACTTAAATTTTTTCACAGCTGGAAGAGACCATAGACCCGAGTATTTGATATAAATTTCAACTTGATACATCTACGCGTTCACGAGAGAAAAGGTCATAACAGAAAGACAGACGGACAACCTTATAAATTCACCCAACGCACTCAACACAAAGTAGTTGGGCATAATTAAACTCTGCCTACCCCCGAAAGGCATGACGCTATGTTTACACTAAGTACAGTAGACGCAACGTTTTCAATGCAAACAGCGGGTCGCACCGGCACATGTACGAGTAGTTTCGGCGTGTTTGAACCCGGCCCGTTACTTGCGGTGCCTTGTTGGCGTAGCGACGGAGATGTGGGAAATAAGGAGGTTTGGAATATGTCTAGATCATACTTCCCAAAGTATTTTTTATAGATCCCTTGAAACAATTTGCTGGTTTCGGGGGACCTTTTTTTTCCACCGCCCAGCCATCGCGGAGGGCGTGTGGACAGTTATGTTGGGGTAACCCTGCCTCTTACGACCTCTATCAATATTATCTGCATACATTGATAGGTGAAGTTAAGCCAACATTTTAGTACTTTACTATCAAACCGGATAAATTTCCGTGGACCCCCATGTTTTGGTCACGCCAACGTAGACCCCTGGGGGTCCACCCGTACCACTTTGGGAATCAATGGTCCAGATGATGGTGAAGACAGTGGTATTAAAATCGGTTAAGTTTGCTGCTTGTATGGGACTTAGACTGTGAATGGTGAAAGTCTAAATTCTCAGGACGCACATTATGATGCGACAAACATAGGAATGATGTATACACTGTCCATTTTTAAGGGAGTGAATAAAAAATAGATAGGACATACAAAAAGATTAGGTGGTATTTTTGCAATCTCAGTAACCGTAAGTAATGTAATAGGAAAGCGCTTTATATCTTCTGAAAGGTAGTGAGAGAACCGTGGTTGAGTGGGTCGGCCCACTACCTATCGTATACACAATGTCTAGAGTACAATTTTACACTATGTTTCTGAAGGCATACAGAAAAAATATTTTCGACCAAAAAACAACTTTAAAATGTTGTAGTTAAAATCTTTATTCCAAAATTGAAAATTAGACATTTTTCACAAATACTAGTTCCACGTTTTCTCGCTTACTTGTAACCAGACCCACTACAATTACTGGTTGAATATTTTTTGCAGCACATTGATTGAAGTCTATCGAGATATGAACGGTTTTGCGTGACGTCACAATTTATTTCTACAGTACGATCGGTTATTCGTCTGATACGTTGCCTAATTGGTCTAGTCCTATACTAGAACTGTGAAGTATAGGCATTTCAGTTAGATTACCAGTCAGGGAAATTAATGTGTGTTCTTCAATGCGAAATACATGTGAATTGGCCATCATCGTTAGAAGATCACATAGGCTTAGCGACATAACTTCTATTTACGAAGAAGTAGGCACTAGTCTACTTCTTCGGCAGTAAAGGTAGCGGTTAATGTATGAATTTAATATGTACTGGGTGTATTAAAAGTCTTGACAAACATTAGAATGCACCGAAAGCATTATAACATTTTTGGAGGATATTTGTATGCATTGAATGCCGGAAGTCCTTATACCCCACTATTTCCTTTAACCAAAGGAGGGCAGCGCATCCACGACTCTTTGGAATAGTCGGGTGTAATCATATACAATTAGTAACCCACAGAACATAAGCATCTAATACCACAGCCGTAGAAACATACTTTATTCAGAATGCGTTATCCTTTTATTTCCCCCTACTTGCCAGCCCGAGCTGGTTACTTTGGTTTGTACCGTGTATTCCTTATAAATTTTATCCCTAATTTCAAATGTCCATAGTTATATAAGTAATCTTAATTGTTATTTAAAAATAATAACAATTATTCTTATACATTGTTTTGACGTATCATAAGTGCAACTTTGTTCGCGTACGTGATAAATAAAGTATTAAATGTTCTTATTTGCCAGTATTCCTCTTAAGTAAAGGTTTTCCTTTCACCTTACCGCTTTCTTTAATACCTCCAAGCCTTATACCACGGACTATCTGATAGATCCATGTAATCTCTTTTGATACAAAAAATCTAGCACATGTCGTTAGCGACGCATCTCACCTCCGCGTACCCCAATTTACGGTCACCGAGTTCACACAAAAACTTTTTTAATTAATGACTCGTGCCTTCCATTAATCATGAGTGTATTTTGTCATCGTCCGCCCCTCCTCTTCGCTCCCCTCCAAATACCTCCGCGCCGCACCTATCGCGGCTCATTAATTTTACAAGTTCACTCTTAATGTAGACTAGCTTCTGCCCGCGGCTGTGAACGTGTGAAAGTATTTCCCTAAACCAAGTAACTATGAATTTTCTTATTGTGCTCAGGTTTGTTATTTCCAGACAAAAGTGTATAGCTATCTCTCTGAAAAAGGTATTTGCCAGTGAATAATCGGTTAAAATTGGTCTAGCCGTTCCGGATATAAGTTCGCACAAACATGCAAACGCACATACTACATTATGTACCCTAAATCCCTATAAAATAGACCTTTATTTGGAAAGCACCTGGACAGACACTTCAATTTATTAACATTTATAGATATGTTTATGGGACTATCTCTTTTATGGGAGTATTTATTAATCTTTATTCAAATTGCGTGTAATTAACGAGTTAAGAGATAGTTAACGACAATTTATGGTCAGGTTGTAAAACTCAGTTTAACAGTTGACATGGCCGAAGATATAACAGTAATTGGTCCCACACAGATCTTAAAACATACTGTTTGCACCTGTAAGGCTAGACGAGCAACTTTCTCGTCTGAACTGAAGCGTCAGTTACCCACAAACAACAGTAACACATTTTTAAATACAAAGCTTTGCAGTTGCCTAAAGTAAAGTCATGAAAAAATGGATCAGCAATTCGAGAAGGCATCATAAAATATATTAAAAATGTAGAGTAAACATAACAAGACATGCTACGGTCATTTTCGTCCAAGAAAAAAATAAATAAATAACAAATTTCCATTTCCATGGTCGGTAATGGCCTGAAACGCCTCAAAAACAAAAACTTCCTTCTGTTAGAGAAAGATAGTTACATACAAAGTCCTGAAGAGAGATAAGGAAAGCATGAGACACCAGCAATGCTAATCCCCATTAGGAAGCCGGGGTTGAATAATATATTCAAATGTTAACAAGAAAATACACCCCCAGACGAAACGGAAGTGTGTTTGAATTTAATTCAGTAATTCATTTCGTTTGTACATTTCGTAGAAAACATGGTGATATTGGAGTTCTAGACATAGTGGCTATAGCCAAAGCCAACTAGACATTTATATGGTAGGATCTAGGTTTAGCTAAATTTATCTAGAAAATTAATGGGTTTACCAGACCAAATAAACGTAGGTAACACAAAAAACTGTCATGGAGTGGTAGCTGGTGGTAGATATATTATATATCCGTTCGGATAGCGACAATCATACACAAGGTGTTAAAACTCGCCATGGTGGCTCACGTAAGTATGCCGCGTTCCGGGATCTGCCTGTTTATATCCGGCATAATTTTGTCGACTGTCGAGGGGTAATCATCTGTTGTCAGTCGACATTTAATTGGATCCCACTCCACTTATCATCAGGTGCAGTAGAGTCACTTTACCGTGTATTTCAAAAAATGTTTCATTCAGTAAATGCACCGGAGGCTAATGTATTCCAACACCACAATCTGAGTAATAGAGGCCCGCACAAGACAAAGCACGTACCTATATTCTACAAACTACATTTGCTTAACTGTCACTCCCGCTTTAACCACGTTACTAATTAAACTACATAATGAATTATCCGAGATTCAATAGGCAGACTAGACCGATAGCATCTAACATTGATACATGAGGTATTGTTCAGAGCTAACGGTACAGTGGCTCCCTCTGGCGGCGGAATTCTCTACAAAATGGAGTGTGCGCTAACATTTAGATCGGTGGATAAAATAATTATGGAGACTTAATTAAGGAATATTGGTGTGGGGAGATATAGGTAATAAAGATGGCTCTCCTACCTTCCTCCTTATCCTAATGGTTCAATTTAAATTGATGTTAGAACATTTTTATAAAAAAGTAAACGAAAATTCTTAGCTTAATCCGTAATCTTCTTGACTGACTGGAAGTTAGTTACCTACCTAAGGGAATCTCTTCACTTTCTATATTCAGGCTCTAAAAACTATAGCCATCAAGCGACTGTGAATTAGTTCAAATCAGCCTTGAAGTTTAAATAGTAACAAGCATCCAAATCTTACGCATATTATAATCCGAATATTTGTGAAGATGCATAGATGTTTCTTCATTCAGTAACTTCGCAAAGATAGTTGAACTGACGTTTTTAGATGACAACGTACAAGCATTTGCAGATTCACCTAGGTTTGGCTCTTTAATATCATAGTCCCAATAGCTTACAATACTTAATTTTAGCTCGGAAAATACAAAGAACATTTGCACAGGCAAAGGCTGTTCACGCGGGCGGAGCCTCGAAGCAACACTAAGTACATTTATATCCAACCACTTATCTTCAAGTTACAAAATCATGTTCCTACATTCGCAACGTATTAATCCGCATTGAATATCAAAGCGCGAGGAGACGCTTGCAGTTTGTTATTTTGTGCCCGCTCGGTGTAAGCTGGACGTAAAACCGGCTTCAGGATTGCAACTAATCGTCTCGGCAACGTGTTACGATCCGAACGGACACTACGTGATAATATGCGACTAATCCCTCTTGTATTATAAATGGAGAAGATGTTTCGATGTTTGTTAGAAGGCAACACTCCTTTACAATTGGTGAGGATGACGTTACATCTTAAGGCGTTTGGTATGTTGGTGTAATTTGACAGCTGGTATTAATCCAAACAATTAATCAAAATATTTTCTTGATAAATACGATAGATAATGCTAAGAGACACCATCTCTTCAGAACGCCAGAGGATCGAGCCGATTACATAACCCTTATTGAACTAAAAACAAAATCTATTATCATTTGCACATACCCGATGACTTCTGGACGCCTTCGGGTCCAGATAAGTCCTCAGCTTGTTGAGGTAGTGCGCCGGCGAGTCCTTCGCCTGCACCATGTCCTGGTCGCAGATGATCTCCCATTTCTTCTCGAGGTCGTAGTTTCGCAGCAGTTTCGCTTTATCTGGCGGCAAGTCCATAGACGCCTGGAAAGAACAAATATTATGATCGTTAGTTGAAATATATTGCGTGGGATGATTGATGAATATAACGTTTTGATGTTTGTTTATTTTTGTCGATTTATTACTGTAAATTATTAATCATATTTACTACAGTAGATTTGGTTAAATATTAAAGTAGTTGCACAAATATCCGCAGATATTTCAGAAATCATCACAAATTATTTACTAACTGTAGCACTAATATTTTTTACCCACATTGTCATATTTTTCCAGGAACACAGAAGCGATAAGCCGGCCAATTTAAAAAGCCAAATGCTCGTCGCATATCGCAACAATCGTCTAGCATTGAACCAGTTTCTCAGATATTGGTTATAGCCTATAACGGTACGTGCGCGAGTAGGGTTGTCCAAGTTAGGGTCGTAGATCAGGTTTGCAGTATGTGCGAATTGGATTCTAGGTCAATAAGGGTTTGCGATATTATATTAATTCTCACATGCATAACGCACATAATAAACACTGGGGATCCTTCAACCAACATTGGGAACGCGATGGATGGTGGAGTTTTAATAATTAATTATATAGCTGTAAGATTTCCATACTGTAAATAAATAAAACAAAGTCAAAACTTTTTCCAGTCGTTATTTTAACATACATATTATGCAGCTATTAAAAATTGTTGAAAGTATAATCCTATGAAAAAGACAAGCGTATCGCGAAATCAGACACAAAGATCTAGATGACGGAGTGAGAAATCGCACCTAATACCTGATTCAAAACGATTATTCAATGCAGCACTTGATTAACCAACAAATACCACCAGACATCCATGAGACGGCGCCATTGGTCTCAATATAAAATCCACCTTAGCCGTTGAAACAGCAGTTAAACTCACAAACGGCAAATACATTAATCAAGTCGAAGACGTCGTGTTAATGAGAAATCTCTTCGTAAGGGAAACGAGTCGTTAATATTCGACGGACACGGCCCTCGGATGCGTCCAGGTGCGTGGAAAAACCTTGTTTATTCTTGTTTTTTAGAATAATTGTGGAACTTTGTAAATTACAGTTGGATAGCAAGGGATTCAGAATAAAATTTTATATCACATTAAAAAGTTAACTGGAGAAAAATCTAAACGTAAACAAAGATGATGATATTTTATACCGTCAAGATATCTGGACCCTAAAAATGCCTTTAAACAACAAACATGTTCTTTAAAGTCCAGCAGATCACCTATAATTCCGCTCCATTTTTAATATCCTTGGAAGGGGGTAATCATTCACACTTAGTTACTCAAATGCTCAATTGCTTTCTCCCAAAAAAAAAAACAATCTACTTTTTATTATCCCCTTATTTTATTGACAAGTCTTAACGGATATTTAAAAAGATATTGTTTTATAGTTTTTTTTTCTAGATAAGGCACACTGGATACAGTATTGTCTTGAAGCAACCCTCACACATCAATATTAGCCTATCCATTAGATAGGTTAGGGCCAGCGCACTCGTGCGTCCTCATTGCTGCGCGCTGAATGACCACTAATTGACAATGGCAATGTTGAATTGGACCGCATTGCTCGTCAACTGGTTAAACAATATTGCCAATATTACGGTATTAACCTAAAAACCAATCTAGTGGAATTTGGACTGGTGTTCTATTCTGTTTTGGTCCTTCATCGTTTTATTATTTCCTGTTAAATTTTCCAACTACAATTCTCATGTTTTCCTATTTATCCTCATAATTTGGTGAGTAAAAGTCAACACTCCATCTGGATCCCATTTCACTTAACACTTACCACTTTTGCTGGTGGTAGGACATATTTTATATCCGCCCGGATAGCGACCACCGTACACAAGGTGTTAAAACACACCATAAGCCAACGTAAGCGGGTCGCGTTCCGGGATCAGGCTGTCTATGTATATCCGGGCCCAACAGGCCGGCATAATTGTGTCGGCTGCCAAGGGGTAATCATCTCTCGTCAGGTGACATTCTATTGGACCCCACTCCACTTACCATCGGGTGCCGCTGCACCCACCCCACTGGGTCACTTAACCGTGCTCGTTTAAAAAAACTTAAAGGCTAACTAGTATAGTATCTTTGTTGTTTTTCCTAGTAGTTCAAACTGCAATATGTTTATCCTCATATATCCGTATTATGTTATTAAATGGGTAGCCGGTCAGACGTCGGTCGGCAGCCGGCGCGGCGATGATCTCGCGTCTGCCAACAGCTTCCATTACCTGTTTCATTACTTACGCGCGGTTATCGAGTACACACCCAGAGTTGTGTGGAGAGCAAGATTTTGGTTAAAAAATTGGGATAAATTAAAATATTTTTGGGAAGCGTAGGGTATAGAGAATGAACTACACAATAGTGACAAAGGGTCCATATAGGCCGATTCCTGACGGCTTCCGTGTCGTATCTGATATAAAATTTTATTATCATTGGAACGATTTGCAAATAGCTTTTATGTTCTTTCGGATTCCCTTCCCGAAAATGTCAGAATGTTGCTGCTAAACATTGATAATTATTATTAACTGAAGCTCTCAGGTAAGACACTTCCACGTAATGGTGATAATTCAAACATTTTGAAAACGCTTACATTAAGTGTACTATTTTCACAAAAAACACAATCCTTTTTCTTATGACGCTACTACTACATGGACTACTTCTGGGGCCAGCAATAGATTTAATAAATCAGTTTTTTTGTTGACAAGTTAATGAACAGCAATTTCCAAATCGGGACAATCCCAAATATTCCAAACAAGTGGTAGGCCTACGCGTGCATGATTCAAAACATGAATTTCGACTAACGCTCCACAACACGTACGTTCTATTACGAGAGGCATAGAGGTGGTTTTTGAACTCGCAATGCGTGGATGTCGCGCGTTGGTTGAGCAAACCGTATTAGCATAGATCAGCGGTTACAGCGAGATCAATTATGATGCTGCGAGGCGTGATCCCACGCCACACGCTCCGGCACTAGTCGACAACAAATGGGATAAAACGATGGAATTATCTAGAACGTCAAAATGTTGTCTGAATTATGTCCTAATCTCTAGGCTGGTGTGATAAACCATATTTACAATAGTATATTGAGTTATAATGGAATCCACTTGCCTGTTTGTTGGATAATAATAATAATGTAATATCAGCTCTGTATTATATACTTGCCCACTGCGGAGCACGGGCCTTCTCTACTACTGAGAGGGATTAGGCCTTAGTCCACCACGCTATCCCAGTGCGGATTGGTAGACTTCCCACACCTTCGAAATTCCTATAGAGAACTTCTCAGATATGCAGGTTTCCTCACGATGTTTTCCTTCACCGTTAAAGCGAACGATAAATTCACAAAGAATACAAACATAATTTTTTAGAAAAGTCGGAGGTGTGTGTGCCCTTGGGATTTGAACCTGCGGACATTCGTCTTGGCAGTCCATTCCACACCAAACTAGGCTATCGCCGCTTTTGTTGGATATCTTATAAATAAATAGACAAAGCGTTAATCTACTCAGATGATCTAGTGTCTACACACTAGAATCTACAAGAGAGAGTTTAAAAATAAATTCGGTCATTTTCCACCTGTGTACACCCAATTTTATACTTTAAAATTAATATTCCAGTTTCGCTCGAGATTGGCAATTATTAAAGTATTTAAAATGATTGATTTTGCCTGCATCATTATTTTACATTACTTTCTCTGAGAACCGTTGAGTGGATAATCAACGAGTAATTAACAGAGTGCGTGCCGAAATTAATATTCACGCATCGACGAAGGGCGAGAGTTGAGTGAAAAATACAACTTCCGGGATATATTTTCGAAAAAAATATGGGAAATTAATATCCGACTCTAATTACGATTGGACTACTGAAATATCCAATGTACAGAGACAAATTATGTAGTTTTAAATTTATTTAAAACGACGGAACATGCAGATAAACAAGAAAGCGAGATAACAAAAACGTTGAAAAACCATCAAATAATTTATTTATACGTATGTCTTCAATCGATAAATTTAAAGTTCTTTTAAAAAATTAAGACTAGAACTTAAGCCATGTACAGTCAGCCACATAAGTAGCTAATCAAATTAAAAATCATGAACTTTTATGTCTGTACCGACAGTCGATTTTTCTTCACTAAAATGATAAAATAAAAATGTTTACTTATTTTAGATAAAGAAAAATATTTTACAATTGAAGTTAATATGTAGAAACGTATGAATTTGTTCAGCTACTTTTTTGTCTGACCGTACATACTAATAAAAAATCTCTAGTTGCTTGTATCGCGAAGGTGAACGACCCACGCAGAACCCAAATATTGTGCGATCGGCAATTCAATAGGTAAGCCTAATCTATTAACCCCCTTAATTAATCCGTTAACTGTTCTCACTCGTTAACTGTTTTGTGAACTACTAAGAACTATTAAAAACTTGCGTAGTTTTGGTACACTTGTAATACATAATAAGACTTAACATCTCATGTCTCAGGATGGCGAGCGCAGTGGAATACCAAACAATACTTTGTAGTTCTAGCTGTTGGGATGGCGTTTCTACTGTTTATGAGGGATCATATCGATTATCAGGGGAACGGCAAGCAATAAAAAAAAGACTATTTCTATTTTTTTTATTTTCTATAGAGCTTGTATGTAATTTTGCGATCATGTCGCTCCGTACGTCCGCTCTCACCGGCGCGGTTTTTACTCACTTTTCACAATTTCAAAATATATTTTTAATAAAGCCTAGGCCCTTATCGACGCTGAATCCGACAACAATTAACTGAATTGCGAGATAAGCGAAATCGGTTGTAACACTATACAGAAATTTGAATTATGAAGCCAGAAGCATTGCGTATTATTGTACTGGACTGGTCTTCCTGAGACTATATAAACAGAGATTAAAGCAGGATTGGTTTTTAAGAACGAATAAAAGAACGAGGAAGAGAGATAAAAGAACGATAGGGAGCTTCAGCTGTTTCAGGGATCATACAAATTCAATAAGATGAATGTTGGCTGCTGGAATTTAACGAGACCATACCTCAATGCAACTTTTGTAATGCAAGAATGATAAAGATACGGATTTTATGACACCGAGTATTAGACCTCAGCAAATCTGGAAACACTCTTCTAACTCTACGCTTTATATTATCAGTATTTGACTGAGGCTTTGCAAGTCAAAGTTTTATATGGTAAGTTCCTGTTTACGAGTAGTGGTTACTAATAGGCGAGCAACTCGCCCGTCCCATCATTCAGCAACTCGCACCGATCAATGAGACGTAAATGTTTTTATCTACGATAAAACCGACATTATGCTGACCACCGATGCATACCGGAGAGTCAATTATGGTAACCATACATACCAGCTGTTAACGGACGATCTTTTTGCTTATTAAACAATTTACGCGGTTAGCTCAATAGTTCCGTTATTGGCGGACAGTGATTTCCATTGGTTATATTTATAGTGTTTGTTTTGGAATATGGGTAGTATCACGGAAAAATCCTTACAGCAATCTCGATAAAAAACCAAAGAAGTCGGCTGCAAACATGTCACGAGTTTATTCTGATTGGTTAATTTTCAAGTCGATCCGAATATTGGAATCGTTTATTTAAATGAAATGTCAATAATTATAATATTCTGTACAGCTTGGAAACTTCTAGACGATCATTTTTTCTTTAAAAAGACAATAACACAGATTGCCTTAGCTTGCCTTTGGTAATGAAAACTTTTTGCCTATTACGTTTTCCTTCAGTCATGGAGTTTGCTGCGACAACCAAAACCCTACAAACGCCTTTAAAATGAAGATCACGGCCGCTTTTGCGAGAGGTCGATCTGGACTTCTAGACCCATGTATGTTCAGTAAGTGACCCAATGGGGCTGATGATGAACATTAACGCGAGGATGATATATCCATACTAATCTATATCTGCTATAAAATACTAATCCATATATCCCAGTCGACATTTTCAAATTGTCGGTATAGTCGCGGATGTGCCGAGTTATTGCCGACGGCGGTCGGTGATTACATTTTCTACTTTCTAATTAGACATTAGTCGATATGTGTCCATGTTGTACGTTAATGGCGCCCCATTATACTCCGCGTTATCTGATGAAAGTTCGCGTATTGTTAATTTAACGCGACCTGTTTACTATTTTCCTCGTGTGCTTACGAAGTTGATTCAATTTTGCTTGAACGAGCGCTAGGTGGCGTTACATTTAGGACCTATTCTTCTTTTGCTTCATTTCCTACCTCGACGTTCGAAAGTGTTTTTATTTTATCAACAAAGCACCTTTAGTGCTGAACACCTTTCACACTCGCTCCGGTTTCATTATTGTACGTTATGTATTCGATGACTCGCGGACAAATAACATTTAAAACAAGAAACAACAAAGCCTTATGCTGTAAATCAAATACTATGATACAAAGGCTCGTAATCACTCCACAACTGGCTCCACCGTCTCGTTTTCAATCACTATTCAATTCCCCGATCCTTTCATTCACAAATCCATTACAAAACAGATTTTCTTTAGCAATGCTCGTTGTAACCGGACCGTTGCACCCATAAACGCTGAGTTTACGAGTGCCACCGGGTTTACTACCGCCTGTAATGGGATTGGGGTCTACGCTAACTTCACGTGTACTGAAACTCCGATGGGGTGTCAATGCTATGGACGTTTAAAGTCCAATGGGGTATCAATACGATGCGGTCATATCCGTGATCATTACTTCAATTGTTTTTTTTGACAGAGCATTAATCTGTGATAATTTATCAGTTAAATTTACATAAGATTTTTGATTTAAATACGAATTCCGAATATAAGAGGATCCAGGTCTGTGGTCACTTCTAGTGTGACACGGGAATCACCAATGGGGTATTAATTCGCAATAGGTTAACAGTTTGGGTATCCATACGAGGGGTAGCGTCGTTGATCTGGATTCAATTGTTTGGGGTTTGTTACTTTTAAGTATATATAAATTCGGAATCGGTGATCATTTGTACGTAAAGTTTACGTGAACATATTAACGACCCGTTCGCCGGTAAACAGCTGTTGAGAACCTATAAACGAATATGTATACTGTGAGGTTTCAAATAAATGAGTACAAATAATTTAAAGAGGTAAGGTGTGTAAAAGAGGTTTGTTTGGAGAGGAAAATTACAGAAACTACAGAAATGATTCTTAATCGTCTTTCTTCAAGGTAAAGCCAGAAAAACCTTCGAGAAATGTTTTCTACGTCATTTATGACACACAAGGCCTCACACGGGCATAACCGCAAGCATAAATTAAAATATTTAACCATACCGTATAAATCGGATATCTTTCAATCAAACCTAAACGTGACAGCCCTAAAAATCCAAAAGTTACGCTTAAACTTTGCAAGCTCCATTACCGTGGAGCGGGCAGTTCCATCGCACTGGCACTGATTGTACCGAGCTAAAACAATACAAACTTTCTAAAACACATCTCGCAGTATCATAACAGCGACAGCACTATGTGTGGAAGTAGGGATGGTAATTCCTGAAATTCGATTTGAATCGAATTATATCGATTACATTGTTTTGGTAGCAAAATTTTAGGAACACTGCACCTTTAATGCTAGAAAAATCAGTTCATTGCTAGAAATAGCGAAGGGGATGAAGACTTTTCGAAGCTTAGGCATTCGTTTGTCTAGAATGAAGCACTGTATTGCAGATCTTTTAGGTACATACCTATTCAATTTGTTAGCAAAATTTTATAGAGTTAAGTATGTAAAGAATATAAAAAGGAGTGTTATTCTTTTTTTTTCGGGGCTTGGCATAGTGGCTTCACTGCACCTCATGTTAAGTGAAGTGAAGCTCAAAGAAAGTGCCGACTGGCAAAAGATACAAGCATCCCCAGACGATCGGCACAGTCATGCTGGCCTGCATAATTGCTCCTTCACGCTCCGCTTGAAGGACTCCATGTTATAGGTAGGAAGGAATACTTAATCAAAGCAGTCTTTCTTTTCATCAATTCGACACATGCCTCTATATTTTGAGATGTCATAGCTAGTACTGTGATTTTTTAATAAGATATGTATTCATGAAATAATAATAAAGGCTAGTTTTGTGGGTACGGAACTCTGTAGGCGAGTCACATTCGCACTAAGATTCTAAATGCTCCTGTAGTGGTTTGTTTGTGCTTTTATTAATTTTATTCATACTCGATACCTTCCATAAATATTATTCAAACTCGATTCAAACCAGCAATAAAACCTCTTCTATACGCTTATACCACGATGCTAATCGGGAACGAATGAATAATCAAGTGGTACAGATCGATTCTAAAATCGATTTCCAGACCGTTGAGTCTATAAGGAAGTCCGTTTGTTGCGTTGCGACAATGTAAGTAACGAGTATTAATGGACTTTACACAGTGGAGTCATGGTCGATATTTTATTTTAAGTGTGCACGTGAATGAGTTTGGCGTGTTGATTTTAAACACTATATTTAGAGTGGTAGGGACGTGCCTGTCAGCGTTAGTTTGTGGGTTTATCGATAGTTTGCGGATGACAATGTTTAGAAAAATTCTTGGTGTCATCATAATCTGCCGCAGGATGTCCACTGCAAAACATAGGCCGACCTTAAAGATTTTCAGATCGACCTTTTAGTACATATTGGTGGAGGCCACGAACTGGCAAGCGCAACGTCGGACATCCACCCACGAGATGGACAGATGACCTAAGAAAAATCGCAGGAGGTGTTTGGATGCGGGCCGCTTGGTGAAAACCTTTGGCAATCTACGAAGGTTTGCCATAAAAAAATACCACGCAGATTAATATGCTAAATATTCGAACACCAAGGGATGACTCAAACATCGATATATTTAACAACAACGTACAAATCACTCATTAGTTAAACAACAAATCAGAGGTCACCGATAACCAACAATCAAGGATACGACCAAGCGCCACAATCGAACACATCTAACCAACTAGATGCAAACAACGCTAACAATGTAACGCTAAACATTCGCCAATGTTTACACATGTTACTACAACTGCGCGTGAGTCACCATCAACAATGAGGTACACGCGATGCGCATGATAATGAGGGGTCGGTCACGAGCCGTGATGTAATGGATTCGGGTATTTGTAGTCATGGAAATTGTCAATGAGCTGTCGAATAATATTATATGTCGAATAATATTATAGTTTATCCAGCTTTGGATAAACATAAGTCATAAAAAGTTATTAAACTAATATCTTTGGTTCAGAAGAGGTCCTAATATTCGACGGGTCTGTCTGAGAGTTGTCGAAAAGTTGATCCCTGGTAGATACCACCCGCCTGCTTGACTTTACTAAAGGCATATTTAAGATAATCGTGATTGAGAGTCATAAATTTATTTTTATCCAATTTTAAATCTTCATGTAGTTATTTTATAGACACTTGAAATCCGTGAAGGAAATACACAGTATTTGTAACATATTTCTGGCCATCGCTACTATTAGTTTTAAGTTTCTGAATAATGTGATCATTTCTTCTAAAAAAAATATTTGGAAATTCAGATGGAGAAAGCTCTTTCAAAAATTCATCAAGCTTCGTGCTTATTGATCTTAATTTCGTAAAGTGATCTTTACCCTGCTAAACTAGAGTAACGAAGATTAAGTGCAAAAAGAAAATTTATTGGTGGTAGATCTCTTATATGTGAGTGTCCGCCTGGGTACAATGTCTATTTCTGCTGCCAAACAATAGTGTGTAGTCACTGTTATATTCTGGTTTGTGGGACATTGTAGCCAGTGTAAGTACTGGACATAGTGATGCTTAACATATCGTGTCTCAAGATGGCGAGCGCAGTGGAAGGCCGAGCAATGCTTTCTAATTTAAAGTGTTGAATGGTGTTCCTACTGTTTATGAGTGGTCGTATCGCTTGTCAATGGGCGAAGGGCAGGCTCGTCTCGTCATTCAAAGCACACAAAAAACTTGAAGGCCTACTATATATTTTCATTATAACCTGCCCTCAACTCTATTTGCCATTTAATAATGTTAAACATCATTTTAATCGTAAACTTTTTAAACAACTCTTTAATTAAACTAACCAAATCACACGTTTTGTTTTTTACCTCTCCAACTTCAACTGATAGTTTCCTTTTTCTTGGGGTATCCGCTGAAAGGCAAAGATTTTGCGTCGATATACCGTCACAAGTTTGATCATCGGGATCACTCTTAATGTACAGAGGTGTTTCATCTTGCAACATTATTTCATTAGGATTCTTTGCACTTGAAGAAATATCTTCAGAATGTTCAATCTTCAATTCAATATTCTTATTTTCTTGTATAAATACATTTTCAAATTGGCTAGAACTCGAACACGCACCGTCGCTTGACGGCAAATTGAGTGATGGAAAAGCATCGTCATATAAATATTTTACATTTCTGTTTTTGGAATACTTGATACAACACTTTTCGAAGTGATCCTCGCAGATTCTGTATTTTTGCCTTGATTTATCATCAATAAGTTTTGGTAGGAGGTCTTCTCGTCCGACTGATTTTAACCATTCCTGTTGTCTGAAATAATGAATATAAAATTTGAACCGATGTTTTAGGAAAACTTTACCCTGGAAAATCTTTTTCACGCAGGTGGAGCCGCAAGCAAAAGCTAGCTAGTACTTAATAAGATGTATATAAAACTGAAGTGTTTATTTATTTGTTTGAACACGCTAATCTCATGAACTACTAAATCGATTTTGAAAAAATATCTCTAATAGTAAGCTACATTACTCCCGAGTGCTAAAGGCTTTTAATAAGAAATTCTTTTTCACGCGGGCGGAGTCGCAGGCAAATTCAATTATAGACATATATCAATAACTATAATTATTCAAACAGTAATGAATGAATGAATGAATCCCTCCTAAACGAATTTCGACCACGGTGGCCAATCTCCACGGAGATCAGCCAGGTTCGTAGGATATATTATAATGCACAAGTGTGTGCGCAATACACAGGTGCACTCTTTGTTCCTTCACTCTCATAGTTCGTTGAGACAGCAATCTGACATGGCTATAGAGAGATCAGGCGCAGGAACAACGGCTCTACGTGCTTTCCGAGGCACGGGGGTATCACACCGCCAACAACCAGACTCCGAGCTGCGACTGAGTAATTTTTAAGATGGAAAAACCCAAAAATTATTTTGGTCCGACCCGGGATTCGAACCCAGGACCTCAGCGCGGTAGTCGTACTTGTACCGTGTACAACTACGCCACCGAGGCTGTCAAACAGTAATAATTACGAATTATACAATTATCGACAAAAAAAAAACGGTTCTAAACGTGCATTCAGCACGCTCCTCAGACGAGTTAGCGCAGTGCTGTCTCATAGCGAAGACATAAGGATAGACTCGGGCATCTATATTGTTACACAATCATCTTTTTGAAACCCTTTGGCAGTAACGAAGAAAAGTTTATCTATACCAAATTGAAAATAATAATAATATACAAAATTACAACTCACCTAATGGGCTCTTTGGGATAATTGAAAAATGATTTATTTTTATTTTTTCTATTATTGTTCATACACACGGTACAGTAAACCATATTTACGTTTTTTACATTAAAATTACTTAAACACTTATTGCACACGTGGTATTACTGAATCACAATGTAGAATTAAAATAAATACAACGTAAGACAGCGTGTGTATCGGCAGCCCTGATCATGGGCACTGGCCGCGGCGCGCGCTCGCGTCGACCGGTATAAACCGGTTTTGGCACGCGACGTTCCACCAGTGCTCAGCCACGAGTTACGTACACACACGCGCGCATCACGCTTGTAGAAGTGTACCTATCACGGAGTAAAGTTATGAAGGCCTGGACGCCAGGGGACTGCAAGTGGGTGCACGGGTATCTCCCTGTCCGGATAAAATCATAAAACGAATGTTACTGAAGGCCAATAAGAACTATGGACCACAGAGGTTATATTATGGTTTAGCATAATATACAAATACCCAAGCGGTATTTATTTGAAAAAGAAAAAAATATACTTATGTAGTAAGTAAAAATATACTATAGTGTGTAGTTGCAGATGCACCTCCCTAAAAGTAATCTTGGCGGCGCTCAAGTATGAAGGTATGTTTCTGTTCCCTTTATATACTCATTTAACTATGCCATAATCCTATCGAACTGATAATACCTCAAAGAAAATACCGCAACACAGTCCTTACAAAAAAATAAATAAACAAACAATAAACAAAGCCAAAGAGCATGAAGACAGTTTCACGGTGTGTACACGCGCGTAGTCCGTGTTCTATCTATGAATCCACTTGAGGAGTGTAATGAGTACAGAGGGATAGGGGGACAGGAGACAGGACCGCTTCGTCTCTTGATTAAACATTAAACCACTTAACTTAGATACAAGATGTATTACAGTACTCGACGATATAGTATATTGCACAAACTTATAAGGAATCGACAAAACGTTTTTTTTTTAATTTGAGTGAGAAGTGACGGTAATGACCTTCTGTTACCTATTCCTTTTTAACCGACTTAAAGAAAAGAGGAAGTTCTAAATTCGATTGTATTTTTGTTACCTCAGAACTTTTTATTATAAAGGGATGGTAATGATAAAGATTTATGAGGAACACTTGTAAGTTGTTAAGTACATAAACAAATAATGAATCAAACAATATTTTATGTGGTCATGATAGCATGGCATATTAATAGCAGTTATCACACCAAAATGATAAACACGGACATGAGAACATTAACATTGGTATCGGGGCGGAAGTAGAGCGTTGTTTATTACAACGTTTATAATAATGCTAATTATCATCATAAGTATTGTCCTTCGTGGTGTTAGAATTATTCGGTGATTGTTTTACGAACAATAAGGTCTAGTATCAGTGTGCTTTCTGTTTTGATTTGTTTCTTAGGATATTTCTTTTTGTTTTCTTTTGAGAATTTTCCGATGGCTATTTCGACGGTCCCTATGTATAGTATCGAATCTGCAAAATTGCATTTTGCGTAGGGACTGTCGATATTTAAACGGTCTTTATTGAAATGAACTGCATTTATTTAAGACAATAAGGATCGAAGTGCTTATCGCCATGGTAATTAACACTAAACAAGCGATTTATTCCACGATCCCTACTTAAAGTATTGCATCTACAAAATGCAATTTTGCAGATTCGATACTTTACGTAGGGACTGTCGATTTGTGTGCTTGTTCACACGATAGGTAGTCACATGGTGAGACATAAGTTCGTCAACATAGTACTAGTTGTAGCTCTGTCTACCCTTGCGAGCATACAACCGTGAGTTTGTTATGTTTGAGTAATTTGAATTTACTTAATATGGGGGTGTAATGGAGAAGTGTTTGTTGATGCTAATCACTTTATCAGTAAAGTTTCTATTAATCAGATATGGTGAAATCAATAATGCATGATTGCGAATTGATATTTTATTTTTCCAGCTATGTTTGGAATAATTAAACAATGACGATGAAAAGTATATACTGAATTATTTATATATTTGATAATGGTAGGATATATTTTATATCCACCCAGATAGCAACCACCGTACACAAGGTCTTAAAACCCGTCATAGTGACCCACGTAAATGTGTCGCTTTCCGGGATCACCTGTATATACTATATCCAGTTTCGACAGGGCGGCATAATTGTGTCGACTGCCGAGTTGTAATCATCTCTCGTCGTTCGACATTCTATTGCACTCCACCCCACTTACCATCAGGTGCAGTAGGGTCACTTCTGTGCACATAATATACATATAATCTTCTTTTTCTAATCTGTATTATAACCCTTGGAGAAAATTCCCCTTTATCTTTTATTGGATATATATTAAGATTTACTGTTGCTTCGTAGCGCGAGTCAATGCGGGCTGATAGCTCCCTAGTTTGTTAGTCAACAGAGAATTCCATCTACAGATGAGAAAGACCGGAGTCTCAGACAGATATTGATTGACACAAAAACATTTCGTAAGCTATTAAGGAGAGAATTAAAAAAAACAGTTAATCATAAACAATACGAGATGTAATTATCTGCATCGTTTCCTCTCAATAAATCTCTCCATTCGCACGGACTCATAAACATCAGCGATTATTGAAAACATTAAACAAATGTTGTTTATTTTGTTGTTCTCACGTTGTGCGCGGTCCGAGAATTCGTGAGTCATAATATCAGTGTTCATTAAGGTGGTAGCTCAAGGTCCATTTTCATACATTTTGTTTCGGCTTTAATCTGGGTAACTAAACAAGTATTGGCAAGTAAAGAATTTAAATTCACGTCTAGTTAGTGATTAGTTCTCGCAGTTGAAAGAAAAACGTAAAAATAATTAATAATCATGGATATTTCGGCCTTTAAAATTTAATATGACGGAATTTTAAAGGCAGAAATATCCATGATTATTAATTATTTTTACATTTTTCTTTCAACTGCGAGAACTAATCACTAACTAGACGCTGTTGAAAACCTATCTTAACGTCCGTTCATTACCAGTTAATATCTTTATCATTACTAGAAATTCAGTTTTTAACATTATATAATATGTAAATGTGTTGGCCTGTGTTGACGCAATGAGCACTTCAGAGTAAGATCTCCAGGACATTAATTTACTAATAATATAATGTCTCAATTCAAAACAAATCAAGCGAATCAGCCTAAAACTCAATGTCATAGAATTAAAAATATAATAGAGAATATTAAGCAGCAACACTCAGATTTTATAAATTTTGCTACCTTATGATTTTTTTACAAAAGTTTAGTTTACAAATAACTTTAGATAGATTATAAGTTTAGAGCTTTACAAATTTATCCCTTATTCCAGAATCGCAACACTACAGCTTGGTATTAAAAAGAAAACTATCGATACATTTCATCGACACACTCACCACCATAATCCGAATGAATCATTACCACAGAAAAGGTTCACGGTGCCCCGTAGCCGAATATAGACCGCGACCTTCGTCTGAGTCAAACGCTAAACTAAGGGTACGGAATGTAATGCTTATGGTAATTTTATTGCCTCAAATATGGAAAGGTTAGACGATACCAATATATTCAGTTTTTTTAATCTAGACAGAAACTAGGCTGTATATTATAACTTTTTTTTTATTGCTTTGAATGACGAGCTTGCTCTTCGCCTGATGGTAAGCGATACGACTGCCCATAAACAGTAGAAACACCATCCAACACCTTGAATTACGTATTGTTTGATATTCCACTGCGCTCGCCATCGTGAGACATGAGATGTTAAGGCGATACCTCAAGGTCCATTTTCATACATTTTGTTTCACCTTTAATCTGGTAAATTTAATATGACGAAATTTTAAAGGCCGAAATATCCATGATTATTAATTATTTTTACGTTTTTCTTTCAACTGCGAGAACTAATCACTAACTAGACGTGAATTTAAATTCTTTACTTGCCAATACTTGTTTAGTTACCCAGATTAAAGGTGAAACAAAATGTATGAAAATGGACCTTGAGGTATCGCCTTAAGTCTTCTTATGTCCAATATACACTGGCTACAATGTCCTTTAAACCGGACTTTATCCTTTAAACCACTTGATCAATTTGAAAACAAAAAACAATGTAAGTACCATACAAAAATAACAAATACGAAACACTTTATATTATTTTAAAACATCGAATTTAAATAACTTAATTCGGAACGCGTATATTTTCGGCTTTATCGTCCGTGTGAAACCGCGAATTCCTTTTTTTTTATTCCACGCCGCAAACTTTGCAATGGTTTTAGCTGTGATTGGAATAAAAATACGGAATCGTGAAACATTGGGTGATTATGAATACCCGCACCACTTGAGTGCAACCACGGCTGATTACTGCCCGGGGGGATGCGGGTTCTGTTCCCGTGTGGGGAAACTAGTAATAAATTGTACATTGTCGCTTCAGACAACTTGATTATATTTTATTAGTCTTAAATTAATTGTCTAAATGCGATGTTGCATAGAACTAACCGAATATACGATTTCAATACGATGGATCATGGAAGGCGGAAAGTTTAAAAAACTCGATTCGTCAATTTTGTCGCCGTTATAAAAGCTATTTAAAAATCGAATTTTAATATTATGTTTTTTTTTTGCACTGCACTTGATGGTAAACACGATATTATCAATCGTTTAATTTCAATTAGGGCATAGGTTTAAGGAAGGCATACTAGTCTTAATGTAATTTAGTACTTAAGTATGTATTGTAAATAATGATTGTGTTCTGTATAAACTATAATAGCCTTTTGTTACTAATAAGAAACAAAAAAGAAAAGAGGATGGCTATGTCAAGCCATTCAACACAATCATGCTGGTCTACTGAGATGTTCACGCTGCGGCGGAAGGACCCAGGATTATAGGTAGGAAGAAACACGCGCACAGGCAATTAAAAAAAGAAGAAAAAGAATTATAAGCAACAGAATCCAGTCATTGTGTAAGACAGTTAATGCTGAATGCACCCTTGTTTACCATGTATTTGGAAACTTGACTTACATAGTCAAACCTAATTTCATACTTAGCGAGGATAAAATACTGATTTAATTAGATCATTTAATGCCAGTTATTAATAAGCGATGACTAAAAATAGTTCTGCAACGCTGATTCAATGGTTAATAAACCATTTGTGAAAAATATTAATCCATTGTTTTTGTTTAATCGGCGGCAATTAAAAAGCAGTTGAGTCGGCGTCGCGTGCGCAATCAACCGACACGTATTTATTTGACTCATCGCTGCTCTTAGGGTTCAAGTTTTAATGCAGCTATTATCAGACAAGGATTTATTTGATGGTTCGGACTAACTTCAGAAATGAATATTTGTTTAAGAAAGCTACAATTGTTATCGCATTTTGAACTTTATTAGTACTGAAAATCCACTGAAAGTTACTGTAGTTTTGTGCATCTGTTCTTATTTCGTAAATTTTGTATTGTCATATCATAAGTTCTACAATACGTATGGCTACAAAAGAAAATAAAACAAAAATTCTCCTAGTGTGCCAGTGTCTACCACCAAAGAAGTTACCACACTCAGTGTTTACAAATACTCAGAATGTTACGAACTCTTTTTGATGTGATATCTCCAAAAATATACAGAAGTAGGTAAACTTAGCAATCATTAATAATTAGCTATATAGACATAGAACAACTTAATACAACATTTAATATGCTGTTGTAGTTGTATAAATACAATTTGCAATTCAATTCAAAATACTTCGTATAATAGTGTTTTGATTAACCAGACGCTTGGATATAGCTTACATCTAGGAATTCATTACAATCCAGTTCATAATAATGAATATATTTTAATATAAACATGACATCATCCCCGACATCGTTGAATGCTGAATGAACAGCCTCCATGATCTATGGATTTAGGGTTGCCACGCATCCGGGTAAAGCTGGGGCCTTATTCTCTATCCCGCACGTTATTTTAACAGTCCGTAACAAGCACGTAACACAACACATCATGTTTAGGACTGTAGAAATTTGGTTTACAGAATACCATTCCACGCACATTTCTCGAAGATAACATGACACGGCCGCGTTACGCGTTTACACTATCATACAGAATAAGGGCCCTGGATTTGTTCCTACTTTGATCTCTTGCCCTGTAAACAATTATCATTTTTGGTAGGCTTTAACTGTGTGATTACTAGAGGTCGCTACTTAAATTCAAGTGGAAGGTAATGCACCACATGCATACACGGTTCACCAATGTTACACTGTTACATTCAGCCATATTTTTACTGATCCTTATTACCCAATTGATCGGCAACTATCCGGTACTAAGATCTGGCAACACTGTTTAGCCCGTGTTGAGTTTCAAACAGATGTTTTACGATAGTTTTATGCGACGTTGCACCACCGGCTCTGAAACGAAGAGTTCTGTGAGCGTCTAAATAGTCTTTACTAGCATATGTTCTCGGTATTGCAGTCTTACGACGTGTTCATTCATTTGGTGTTACTAGTGGAAAATGTTTAAGATAAAAATAGTGATAAAATACGGAATAATTGAAAATAATATGTATTTAGTATTAATTAGGAATCTACAAGAGTTAAAACATGAAAATCTGTGCGAACGGTTCTAATTTCAAACAGAAGAATATAAGTTAGCAATAAGCATAGACGTCCACAAACAATTCAATACTGAGTGCGTTCACAATAAATTACATTTTAAAAGAGGTTGCGTTCATATTTCTTCAATAGAAATTCTGATGATGAATGTATGCCTTAAAAATTGACCATTTGATGGAAAAGAGTAAATAAAATTATCAATTGCAAGACACTTTTTGTTGACGTCCACATAAGCTTTATCCTGAGCAATATCAACTGCTAAATGCAGATTATAACAATCCGACTCTGGACTTGCATTCTTAAAATCATTAAGAAGAGTCGAGTTAGAAAAATCAATTCACTATCTATCAAGATTTTAATGTCATGTTTCACTCGACTTTCAAGTCAGTAGTTGACACTTTTATCGTGTAAAGCACCAGTGGCGAAGGGTCCATATACCCTGATTCCTGTCGCCTTCCCTTTATGTAGAATCTAATTATCATTAGAACGATTTGCAGACCGCATTTATGCATATAAGTACCTATATGCTGTGTCGCGTTCGCAGAAATTTCATCTTTCGCCAAAAGTAAGGTTCGTAAAGGGCATACACGCCTGACGGAGAATTCTGTAAGGCGAGTAACATGCACTCGAGTTTATGAACAAACTTACTGGGTCCTGAGTCCGCCTGGGTAGGTACCACCGCAATGTCTATTTCTGCCGCCAAGCAGCAGTGTGCACTCACTGTTGTGTTCCGGTTTGAAGGACATTGTAGCCAGTGTAACTTCTAGACATAATAAGACTTAACATCTCATGTCTCAACATGGCGAGCGCAGTGGAATACCAAGTAATACTTTGTAATTCAAGGTGTTGGATCGTATTTCTACTGTTTATGGGCGGTCATATTGCTTACCATCATGCGAACGGCAAGCACGTCTCGTCATCAAAGCAATAAAAAATAACTAATGCTCAAGCCTGTCCGCGCATTTTTTACCCATATTAGCCGCATTTCCTGCCAAGTTTGCGACAACCCTAAGGTTGAAAATCCTGGATCTACATTCATCTCAAACAGCGCAACTGTTTTCCATGCACTTTGCATACTATCTGGTTTAGACGCACCGTTAGCGTTGCTTCCATTTAATTGGATTAGTATAGAATTGGTAGAAAAAGTTGAATGTCGCTCATTCATGCTCAGAGCTTGTTGCCCTTAAACTTAACGCAACATCCCGCTTGTTTTCAGATTAATTAAATGTCTTACCTGTAATAGATATAACTCAGAGTGTTTGTTATGCTTTGACGTCCAAAAACTAAACTGATTTTGATAAGATTTTATGCGGAGTAAGTCTAAACTCTAAGAATAGATATATAGTACCATCTTGTATTTAATATACCCCATTGCTAGGGACAAGTCTACTAAGAAGTGTTTACCTTAGTCCACGACGCCGGCTGAGTGCTGCATGGCAGACTTCCCCTATCATCGAAATTTTTCATGGAGAAGTCTTAGCTAGGTTTTCTCATGATGTTTTTCCTTCACCTCTTCAATCGAGCGATAATTATCGATAAAGCATACAGAGAAGTGCAGAGGTAGCCAAGTTGTGAATAAAACAGATTGTCGAGGCTTAGGTCCGCGGGTTCATAAATGATGGCGCCCATTTGGGACGTTTCGAAAATACGTGTATATTGTTTGAGAATACATAAAGGCTACTATAAAAAAAAAAATCACACAGACAAACCCGAGAGCAAAAGCTAACTAAAACAACATCAAACTCGATGACAAATTCAGTATGACACTCATACATGTTTACGAATTAATGCAGAGGTCGAACACGCGTCCTTTAAGCAGCGTTTTGAAGCCGGTTCATCAACCGCTGCGTCACAGGCGCTATCAATTTTACCACTATACAAGGTTTATAACTATCTTGATTGATTTTATTGTTATAAACAGTCTTGCTTACCATCACGCGCGGTATCACGCGTGCCACAAATCAATGTCTTAAAAAACAACCGATCCCTAACCGCGATCAGCGAATTCTGTATTGCCAAACTAATTTTAGCGATTACCACAGCGCCTTAAAAGGCGAGGTACACACGGCCGATAAACCGCAAGCACAAAGGCATTTAACAGTGTACGCCGAGAGTAACGGCTGGTGAACGCGGCATAACAATCAGTGCTGACTCACAGCGAGCCAAAAATAGCAACACAAACGTGGCCCTTATCCCAATCTTATGGCTGTAATCTGTGGGCAACGGCCCGTTCCCAAACCGTACAATGTACTGCCGAAATTCTTATACTAGTTATGAAAGACTACGTTTTGCTCACGACTATTTTTCTTGCCTTAGTAGGATAATGGGCTCTTGCCCATTGGACCTCTTGGTCCGCCTGATGGTAAAGCAGGATCCGCCGTCCATAGACTAAACCAAAGCCAGAAGCTAAGCCAAGCCGTTACCTTCGATATGACTGACTTCGCCCGTATGAAAACCCTTTTCCGTTATAAGAGTCCATAAAATAATCTTTTTAACAAAAAATTATACCGCCTTCAAAAACTATTAAAAACCAAAACACAATTAACAATACCTATATACTGGTTACCAATTTTGGAGACGGTGGCTTATCAAAATTTGAACACTTTTGTCATAGTAATGGTGTCTGACCGAAGTTTCCTTTTCAGTTTTAGTTTGGGCGCTAAATTGCTAGTTTCTAATTACCATGATGGTAATGAGCTCTTGTAAAATTCCTACTACTAAGTAAGGGATAAACTCTACACAGACAAAGTCGCAAATATTTGCTCCGAATCTCCTCGTTGTGGCACTGAGTATCTCGCTTGATACCCGCTCAAGACTGTGTTGCATTATTGATAGCTACATCAAACCTGATTCAAGTAGGTCATTAATTATATTTTCAAATTGTATTTGAACATTTATTACTTGATGGTGGAATGCGTGTTGCACTCCGTGGGTGGTGCTGTCTATAGGTAACCGCGTATGAAGTATAAATACCTGTTATTAAGACCGCCTTACACTCAATGACATCTGAGAGTGACAGGGAGGAACAAAACAGTAATTACTTTGGTAAACACAAGTTTTCCCTACGGCTTTTGCTTGCAAAATGTGATAAAAAGTACCGTTAATTATATTATATTATGTAATACTAGCCATTGCTCACGGTTTCGTCCGCGTGAATGAGTTTTCCGGGATACATTTTTTCCGATTTGTTACGTATCGTTATATTATGACCAAATTACACAAAATCACTATAAATTGTAGCCTACGTGTTATTTTGATGTATAACCAATATAACTGTAAAGTTTCATCCAAATCCATTCAGTAGGTTTTTCGTGAAAGGGGAACAAACATACATCCATCCTCACAAACTCTCGCATTTATATTAGCAGGATATATAAGGTGCTCCTCACGGCATCCCTCGTGTTAAACGTAGCTTATATGCTAATCCAGGATGTGGTTTAATTGTGTGCCAAATTTCATTCAAATCCGTTCAGTAGTTTCAGCGTTTACTACCAACAAATATTCGAACAATTTAACAATTGATATTTGTAATATTAGTAAGATGCAGTAAATGGAATGCTTTAGAATGGAAAGACAATTTGATTCAGACGTAATCAAATGATGCCTTTGAATGTTGCGCACTGAAAGCATTTGATTTATGAAGCTAGACTTCGCGAGCGATCGCTCACAAATACCTTATAATGTCTAGAACATAATTGTCTACAATGTATTTTTGAATAAATCATGCGGATTTTTTTTCCATCAGCGACTTCTATGAGCACCTAAAATTTTCATTAATTATATAAGATGTTACACACAGCACAACACACACAGTTATATAAGATGTGACGGTAACATTACAAAAAGATATTTTTTACTTAATCATACTATCCTATTTTTACTATTGACTGAGCAGTATCATAAGACTTCTACGATTATATGTGTACCTACGCTTATTAATCAATGGCTCCTAATTAAACTATGGTATCTGAAATAATAGGGAAAAAAGTTAAAAATAAAGATTTTTTGAATGAGTTTGGTATTAATTAAATAACGTAAAGCTAAAAAAGTGAAAGTATTTCTTCACATACGATGGTTTACCTGAAAGCCATCGTTGTGTATCATCCGTTGATCGATCAAATAAAATGGTAAATAAATATATTAAATAAACACTAAAACAACGTAATTACCAACTTTCAGTTTTGACTTTAATCAGTTGGGAAATCTTATAAAAAATAATACTACCATTGACCCAATAATTCACCACCATTAACTCGAAGTACTACCGGTACCCTTGAAACCCGATGCAAGGCAACCCGAAGCGCAATGCAGTACGGAACATAAGCCGCGGGGCTTAAGGCTGTTAATCACGACACGGCTGTAGACAACAATGGGTATTTTGGATACACTGTCACTGTGATGTATAATGTATGCGAAAATAAACACTGATTTTACACATGTGTCTTTATACGATGAACTACAAAATTCCCTTGTTATTTATCAAAGAGATTCAAGGTACAAAAAAAATGTTTTATAAAAAAATTAGACCGCATAAACAAAAATACTTTATTTATCACGTAGGCGAATAAAGTTGCACTTATGATACGTCACAACAAAGCATAAGAATAATTATTATTATTTCTAAACAACTATTAAAATTACTTATATAACTATGGACATTTTAAATTAGGGATAAAATTTATAACAAAAACAACGTACAAACCGAAGTAATCAGCTCGGGCTGGCAAGTAGGGGGAAATAGAAGGGTAACGCGTCGCGAACCTCACCGGTGAGAACACGAGTCCTAACCTAACTAACCTACCAGTCTTTCACTAGCTACCTAAGTGATGACTACCCGAAGAAGAAAGGCAGAAAGAAACTCCGGCCTTTCTTAGCAAGGTCGACAATTTAATTTTATTAAACTAACATAACCGTGCCAGTCACCCCCCAAGTGGACCACCACTTGGGGGCTACCAAGGCTACCACGTTATGGCTACCAAGCCATAACGCATTTATACCACGTGGAAAAAAACTGTGACAAAGTTATGCTCCTCAACCAATCGGCATCTCCCCTACGAAATTAGTAATTACCTACTCATACCCTGTTGATTAACGAATTGAATAATATTTAATACTAGCTTTTGCCCGCGGCTCCGCCCGCGTTATAAACTTTTTCAGGCTAAAGTTTTCCGTTATAAAAGTAGTAGTTTCCCGGGAGCCTATGTTCTTCCCAGGGTCTCAAACTGTCTCCATACCAAATTTAATCTTAATACGTTGGGTAGTTTTTGAGTTTAACACGTTCAGGCAGACAGATGCAGCGGGGGACTTTCTTTTATAATATATTTTTTAGAACTTTTTAAGAGGAACAATCCCGTCATACATCATTGTTGCATAACTTTAACCGTTTACGCAGCGCACGCAACGGAAGCTCTCAAAACTAATAATTTTCCCCCGTTTTTGCAACATGTTTCATTACTGCTCCGCTCCTATTGGTCATAGCGTGATGATATATAGCCTATAACACTCCGGGATCAAAGGGCTATCCAACACAAACATATTTTTTCAGTTCAAAC
The DNA here is from genome assembly GCF_014839805.1 of Manduca sexta. Lineage (NCBI taxonomy): Eukaryota > Metazoa > Arthropoda > Insecta > Lepidoptera > Sphingidae > Manduca > Manduca sexta. Next base: position 12,539,400 of record NC_051128.1, read on the forward strand.
CGGTAGTTCCTGAGATTAGCCATTACTGCTCCGCTCCTATTGGCCATAGCGTGATGATATATAGGCTATAGTACTCCACGAACAAAGGGCTATCCAACGCAAAAAGAATTTTTCAGTTTGGACCGGTAATTCCTGAGATTAGCCATTACTGCTCCGCTCCTATTGGGTATAGCGTGATGATATATAGCCTATAGCACTCCACAAACAAAGGGCTATCCAACGCAAAAATAATTTTTCAGTTTGGACCGGTAGTTCCTGAGATTAGCCATTACTGCTCCGCTCCTATTGGGTATAGCGTGATGATATATAGCCTATAGCAATCCACGAATAAAGAGCTATCCAAAGCAAAAAGAATTTTTCAGTTTGGACCGGTAGTTCCTGAGATTAGCCATTACTGCTCCGCTCCTATTGGGTATAGCGTGATGATATATAGCCTATAACACTCCGGGATCAAAGGGCTATCCAACACAAAAATATTTTTTCAGTTCAAACCGGTAGTTCCTGAGATTAGCCATTACTGCTCCGCTCCTATTGGCCATAGCGTGATGATATATAGGCTATAGTACTCCACGAACAAAGGGCTATCCAACGCAAAAAGAATTTTTCAGTTTGGACCGGTAATTCCTGAGATTAGCCATTACTGCTCCGCTCCTATTGGGTATAGCGTGATGATATATAGCCTATAGCAATCCACGAATAAAGAGCTATCCAAAGCAAAAAGATTTTTTCAGTTTGGACCGGTAGTTCCTGAGATTAGCCATTACTGCTCCGCTCCTATTGGGTATAGCGTGATGATATATAGCCTATAGCAATCCACGAATAAAGAGCTATCCAAAGCAAAAAGAATTTTTCAGTTTGGACCGGTAGTTCCTGAGATTAGCCATTACTGCTCCGCTCCTATTGGGTATAGCGTGATGATATATAGCCTATAGCACTCCACGAACAAAGGGCTATCCAACGCAAAAATATTTTTTCAGTTTGGACCGGTAGTTCCTGAGATTAGCCATTACTGCTCCGCTCCTATTGGGTATAGCGTGATGATATATAGCCTATAGCACTCCACGAACAAAGGGCTATCCAACGCAAAAATATTTTTTCAGTTTGGACCGGTAGTTCCTGAGATTAGCGCGTTCAAACAAACAAACAAACAAACTCTTCAGCTTTATATAATAGTATAGATTAAATCTAATTCAACCTACACTTACTTATAAAGTTACTTATACTCATTTGTCTATAATTCTCAATGTGTAACTGTTTGTTTGTTGATTGTTTCTTAAACATAAATAAATAAATATCTCAGGGGTGACGAGCGTAGTGGCATGTAAAGGAGCAGTTACGATCGCCATCAAGAGAGCAACTTGCTCGCCTATTCACATAATTGTAAGTATCAATAAAAAAAACATTTAAATATAGAAAATATAAAAATATTTTTTTTTATATTCGATCACGGTTTAACCTTAAACAATTATAATTGTAATATGAATGGATATTGTAACTGACTTCTAGGATAACCAACACCTTAGTCTCCTGACCATGAAGGCTGCAAAGTGTTCGAAACGTCAGAAAATTATAATATAAAATACCGCGATAAAATCCGTAAAAAATAGTTCCATCTTAATTTCTAACATTCGCGGAATCATAAAAAAAAACATTATAGGAAAAACACTAAATTCACAATTATATCTGCACAAAATCCGACGCTAAATCAAATCCCAAAAAAAAGGAACCCAAAACGGTCTCGCTCTAGTTCAACCAATTTCGACCTTCGCAAAACTGTTCTAAATTAATTTCCCGCATCATAACCGCGGAATTCGCGTTATTCCAATTATTTAAGGTCCGTCCGGTTCGTCGATTTCACCGGCGTCATGCTCCCTTGGGTTTTGGACCCTCGCAACAAGGTCGGAAGCGATAACATCGATTTATATTTAAAATGTACATAGGTTAATGTTTTTATAGACCTTCGGAGTTTATTCAATTGATTCAATGATGTTTGATTGTTATCGTAGAAATTCTTTGAATGTTTGTGAATGTATTGTGAAAATGGTAGCTGTATGTACGGTTTATAAAAAGTATGTAAAGATAAAAATGGTGATTATATTTTAGTACAATACATATTTTGTTTGCCCGTTGATATGTATCTCATATTGGCATCCAATTGACGTAATCACTGTGTTTGATTTACATCATCATCAGGCACATAAAGTCCACTGCTGAACATAGGGCTCCCCCAAAGATTTCTAAACGGACCTTTTGGAAGCGGCCTGCATCCAGAATGTTCCTGCGACCTTTATCAAGTCGTATGTTCACCTTGCAGGTGGACTTCCAACGCAAATCTACGTAGTCTATTGCAAATTAAATAGAGTTAAATCTGTTCCCGTTTTATCATGTTACAGGATAAAAATAACTAGTTTAGAAGGGTGTGGATACAATAAATATGTCTGCCTATCTCTCCGAAATATAAAGCGTGACCTTACATGTTACGAAGTAAAACTCACTTAACAAAATACAATTATAAAAACTACAAAAATCAAACAAACAATTAACCCATCAAACATCGATCATACCGAATCATCCCACAAGCACCGGAAGCGCTATAGACGCGTTGCTTGGGTTACCACTTATAAATGGGGGAATACCTGTTTAAAGTGGCTAAAATATTTTTTTTTTTTTCAGAGAAATGCCTGTCTAATGTTAAATACTGTTGTTGATACGTACAAGATAATAGATAATGATGACGAGTATTTATTAACCAAATGTTTTCCTTTACTCACAATTTTACAGAAGATATTATTTTTCAAAAATGCCGGCCGCACGTCTTTCTCTCTAAACCTTGAAGTTGCTGTAAAATGCGGCAAATCTCTGTCATACGGTAACCCTATGCGCGGGCGCATGTTCACAAGTTCGATGCCCGTACGATATGCGTTGCCAACAAAAACCTTGATGGTCCAATTGTTCCCGCTGGCGCGTGGCAGATCTGAATTGATGACTAGACGCGATTGTTGGCGACGTGTTCATTGTATTTGCTATGTGTGCAATTATTACGAGCTGAGATAGTTCGGGTGTGACGTCACATTATATCCTGGAGGAAGGTTTTAATAGCAGGAGACGAGGCAAACGTGGAAAAGATTAGCGAGTCACGCCAGATTATAACCTTCAGGAAGTAAAGAGCAAAAGATAGCCTAAGCAAGAAATTTTCATGAAAAACCCATTAACAAATTTATAAATTTCTAAAAATTAAGGACAATGAATTGGGATTTAGAAGGTGGAAGGAATTTCTTGAACATCTAACACTCAACAAAACGCAACAAAGCTACCGCTGCACTCCAGTTTTCTATAGAACATTGGCAACACCACAGTCGCGTTAGTCTATTCATCTTTGTAGACGAGGGTGTATCATGAACAGGAATTGTTGCAAACACCTCCCTTCAAAAGCAAGGGAGGTCTCCACAATAAGACTTAACAATAAATCGTGTACAAAAAGATGCTTGTACAAACATCAGTCGTGTACAGAATAAAATACAACGCCCGAAATATCTAGATCCGGATGACGCCATCAGGATTGTTATTGAAGCTGCGGAGATCATTCAATTGTAATCGCAAGTACACACACATGTTAGAATTCTAGATTTACGACTCGGCTAAATGCATTGTCATCAGTTACGTAGCTGAAATTGAAGAGTTGATTTATCGCCGAAACCAATATAGGTACCTCATACATTTCTTATACATTTCCTAAAAGATAGGTTATGCGAGAATAGAGGCCACTGATGTTAAATATATTACCGTGTACATTCCCATTTAATCCATTAAGGAACAGTGTTGTAAAACTGAAGCCAGAGTAATTACTAAGCATTATTATAGGCCTTTGCATTTAGTGTGTCAAAGTGAGGAGTACAACGTGGTAAACAGTCTTGTAATAATAATTTTGTGAATTTAAGCACGTAAAGCCATTGATCCTGATTTCTCTCCAGTCATGTCGGATTGCCGTTCTCTATAATAAATACTGATTTATAGATGATGTTTCTACTGTTGTAGGCCTGACTACGAGATCTGCTCAATTATCGCCTCTTCCAATAAAACCCTGCAGAACAATCTTCGCAAATGGCATACAAATCACAGCATCATTACCTACACCAGTTCACACGTTCAGCTCTCGCTGACATTACTGGCATTACGGTGGCGAGTCGCTGTAATGACTGCCATGTGGTGGGTTCGACGCCCGCAGGGGGACATAATGCCGCGCTTGTACCCCGTTACCCGCCCACCTAGGCGAGAAACATGTCTCGGTCTGGGTTGTTGTTATGAATTATCATAGTCGATACTAACCAATGTTGAGGAAGTAATGAATATTGTGAACTTCGTGCCACAATTCAATATAACAAATTGTTTCAAAGAAGCCTACAATTATTTTGGAGTTGACCGTTATTATTAACTTCTAAGATCACGAGGAGTTCTAAGTTATAAATATTAAATAGACAAAACCATATTTTACTTGAAAGCATAATAAACTATGGTCCAGTTAAGAAAACTGTAACAAAAGCCATGCTCTAATTTTTTGTTGTTGTCATATCATTATTCCGTAAGTAGTACATTTATTTCATTATTGCTCTAATACCCAATTCGTTAATCTATACAAATATATAAAACTAAACAGTTTGTTTGAATATACAAATCTCAGGAACTGGTAAACCGATTTTAATTCTTTTTTCACTTTAGGAAGCTACATTACTCCTGAGTGATATGCTATAGGGTATTTTTATCCCGAAAAAACGTTGCCACGCGGGCGGAGCCGCAGGCAAAATCTAGCCATAAATATTACTCACCATACTTTCACTCCCAAGTTCACACCTAATTCATCTAATTCGCGTAACGAACGTGACAAAAATCCAACAAAAGGTAACAGCGTCGAGTCGAATAATCAGATTACTGTCTCACTGCTAACGAACCCCGTCAATTGTTTTATTATGATCAATCTATTGCCCCCGAGCGACGAACTTTTTATACGATAAGGTCCCAACAGAGATTTGCTATGCAACCGAGCAATAAGCTGTAGACGGCTGTCAACACAGTAATAACAATTTGATTTTCATAGTTTATCTTAGCTATGATTACTCTAACCGTAATATTATGTTGTAGTAGATCTCCTTATACGCCTCTTAATTTATTAATATTATATAAAACCTTCGCCCTTTTGAATATTAGATGCACCTATTTTTGACATTCAACCCAATGTCTTTTCATGAGTTATTAATTTGTCTTTACATTCGTGATCACCAACCTGCTTACCCTTAACCTCGACCGCTGTAATGATAACATTGTAATAGTGGCTTTCTTTGTCAGCGCTGCCTTTTATACTAGCTAACTAACCAAAATTGTTATCTCAACATCCACTGCCATTCCGCTCCGGAACGAATTCATACCTGTAACAAATAAAATGATTTTTATTAGTAATTATCACTCAGTCACATAATTCAAATAGAGCCAAGAAAGAGTACGATTGTCTTTCTTTTACTGAGAGAAGCACTAGTAATCTAATATCTGAAGTTGTTACTAATGCTTGTGAGTAGAAGTAATAATCTTTATCATTATTTCACTTATAAATAATAATAATAATGTATACTGTTCCAATGTTCGACATGAGACTTTACTACTGAGAGGGATTAGTACTTAGTCCACCACGGTGACCTAGTACAGATTGGCAGACTTCACACATCCTCAAAATTCTTATAAAGAACTTCTATGTATGCGATTTTCTCACGATGTTTTTCTTCACCATTAAAGAAAGTCACTAGGCGCATGTCCTAGGGTTTTGAATCTATGAAGATTCGTCTTGACAGTCTGTTCCACTGCCACTAGGTTACGCCAGATTTTCACTTACTTAAAAACTAGTATTTGAACACTTGAATCTTATGAGTGTACTAGTACATGTGGTAAGTAATAGTACGAAATATGTCACGTCCACGCAACGAACCGGGTCGTGGAACTAATTAGCACAATGAAATGAACTAGTTGTATCATTAATTAAGATCAGCATCGTTGCTCTTATTTCATTTAACTTGCACTCTACATCTGGGATCTGTGACTGAATTATAAGTAGTCAAAACGCATTTAAATTCATACTGGGATGTATATATTTTTGACCGAAGTTTGCGTTTAAGATATGAATCAGTTAATCGTTTTCTATTTTACGCTATACTTTTTATTGTTCTTCGTTTTTTCTTTTAAATGGGATTTAAATATTTTTTTTATCGAACTGAGTAATCTTTTTTTATTCGGACTTATTTTTTTAAATCCCATTCATCGTCGCTTATAAGATTTCAAACTACACTTTTCATTGACTAATGATTGTCTAATGAACAAATTCACTAGACGTTTGTGGGTGATGACATGATGATGACAACTTACCATCTATTAGGAAACGCGCACATTTGTCACATCTCATCATTAAAATTAAAATCATCATCATCACATTAAAAAAAAACGCCTTATAAAAACATCTTGCAAAACACGTGTCAACGTGCATAATGAACAATAAATGAGCACAAGTGACAATGTCAACAGTAATTGCATTTAATCACAGGTAATTACTTAGCAATGACTAGACGGTGACGTAACAACTACACCTTGACTCATATCGTGGTCGTCGCGTTGGTACAACGTGCTTGTATGTGTTGAATAGTAATCTTTTTTGAGATTGTGTTTTGTTTCTTTTCGTTTAACTTCTAGCAATATATTGTATTCCAAGGCCGTCTTACCCGGTGGAGTAAGGGGTGCCTGGCACCTTGGCGCCCAAGGGAGCGAAAGCTGATCACCCGCCAAAAGCACTCGCGGAAAAGAGTGCCCATTTTTTTCAGACTTTTGTAAAAAAAAAGGAGAATTAAGGGAGAAGGGGGAGGTATGCTTATTTTTAAGACTGTAATTAATACAATTAAGATGGCTCTGTTGCACACTACAACGACATACCGACCAAACCCCCTCTTCGGCGCATTACTTATGGATACGTATATTTCAGACGAGGGATGTCTAGTTGGTTACCGCAAATGTCCCTGCGCAATGCCGTCTAGACTTTTACTCCAAATCAAGACAATTTTAATCATTGTGTAGTTGGCAAGTATTCGTATCAGGAATGGATGATACGTGAACAAATTAATGACATATACACAAACTGTATGAGGAAGAGTTAATATTAAGGACTTAGGATTCCTTATGTTTACGCGAATATTAGACAACTTAAGACAACAATACATTATACAATTTTACAATTGTAAAATGTAGGTAGATATTGTTCCCCTCCGTGACCACGAAGGCTGCAAAGTCTTCGATACTTTGGAAGAAAATTTAAATATAAGAACCGCGATAAAATCCAAATAAATAGTTTAATATTAATGACAGCTTTCACTAAGAATTGCTCTATGTATTAAGGTTTTTGACGAGATAAATACATTGGTCTCTGCCCATCTCTTCGAGGATATACTCTTAACGCATTCTACCCTTCATGGGCCATAATTGGCACATACTCCAGTGCACACGCTACATTAGTTTGTAGAGTACTTGCTCCCCTACAAGAGGGTCGGTTACTAATTAGTGTATAATTACAATCCATATTAGTTAGAGGAGTCTAGACTGTTTGCATGTTCTAGACTAATCCCAAAAGCACTAGGGGGTTAGAGGTTTGTGTTACTTAGGAGGTAGGAATAATGAATATTTTAAATTGTGAAGTATAATTCTAATATTTTGTATTTATTAAATTTGATGTACATCATATTATAGACGGACTTGGTACCATATGCTTTGTCTTCTAAACTACTCTTGTGTGATGCTAGAGAAGTATTAATAGTATTTACTCCAAAATAGGGCGAGGTTCTGAATGCGACGAGTACTTTTTTTGTTTATTTTATTTTACTTCATGACTTAGACATTTATTAACCAATTTCGAATGCTTTTTATTTTAAAGTACATACTTTCAGCTCTTTAAATCTGTTCAGTATTTTGATTTAAAAAATTAAAATAACTGTGATAAGTATGTCATCTAGGTAAACGACATTGCGAATTTCGCTTTTCTGTGACTTTTCAGTTGAGTTCTCACCCAAGAGACACACTTAATGTGCGTGTCATAATCAAACGCATTATCTGACGCGTCGACGTGATGTATCGCTCGTAGTTCCGCAGTATAACGTAGCATCTACATCGACGCGTGTGCGAGTCATTTGACACAAAGTACAGGTGTCAGGAACGCTGGCTTTGGTGTCTGTTGTACTGTTTGTTCTGTACTAGCGAATGGAAAGCTATGTTTGACTAATTTCTTTTATTCTGTGTACGTATACGTGTATAGGGCAGGCCTCCCACGAGATGGACCGACGACCTGGTGAGGATTGCGGGAGTCCGATGGATGAGGGCGGCCAAGAACCGGTCCTCAATGGGGGAGGTCTATGTCCAGCAGTGTAAGATTCCCGGCTGAAAATGATGATACTATATGTGTACACACAGCGAAAAGTGGGTGCACTGGCTGCGCAAGTCCCTACTCCTTCGGGAATAAAAGGCGTGAGTGTAAATGTGTGTGTTTGTGTTGTGTGTACACATACGAGTTAGTTTCGTACGAGTGCGTCCAAAGTACGACTGGTCTTATGTCATCTAATCAATATAGTTGGACAACTATAAACCATCTTACGGTACATTTTTATACCAACATAAAATTCAAACGCTCATGGACAAAGGTTTTTCTCTAGACACAAATTACATGGTATATTGTACCCGTGTTAAGCGCGTCAAGTGGCGCGTTCTCATTAAATTATTCACTTAGTTGTGCACTGTACACCGCGCAGGCCACCCACACGGGCGGCTCGAACAAAACGCTATGTGCCTGAAACCATTGATTCTATGTGACGGTACTGTTAACCCGTCGCGAGTCACAAGAGACAAGAGAATGACTAATAGAAAGTACGGGTCACTTGTGCCGAAAACTGTGTTAAGTGTTGTATAAATTGAAAATGAACAATCATGTTACTGTTATTGAAGTATAGAATGACAAGTGTTTGGAGTTTTGAACGTATAATAATTTTGTTATGCCATTATACGTACACTTTAAAAATAAAATGTATATTATAAGATGAAGATGTGATGACATTATGATTTTTTTGGTAAAAATTAAACTCACAAAACAATTTTAACACACTTTTTTTGGAAGAGTTATACTGTACATAACCTCAATATTTTTTAGAACAGTTAATATACATCTCTAGCATGCGTTTTAAAATTGCAATTAATTTAGTAAATTACCTGAGTAACATTATACCAATATCATGGTCCTTATACAGAACATAAATAATAACTCCGATTGTTAAACAAATTATATTCACGTTAATAATATATTCTCGTTCCAATATCTAATGAATTTTCTATGTTATAGATATCAACTACAAAAAACACGAAAATCGCTTTATATTACAATCAATAACATTATCGAATCCAATGAATTTCGAAAATATATTTTTTTAATAACGGCCAGTATTTTTGAATCATAGAAAACAAAAAAGAAATAAAAAAAACTCGCTTCCCACTCGGTCTTTGCTCCACACGACACCAGTCAACCCTTTGGAGGTCGACGCACTGTGAAGTGGGCACGGCTGCTGAAACCGAGCTTTCAGCGTGACAGCGGGCCGTTACTTAACCGCGGCCATGTTGGGCCCATTGTGATAACAACAGTCCATTTCGCCGCCTCGCCACTGCCGTCCAAGGTTTATTGCAACGTATATACTATATTGAATATGCATATCGTTGGGGACAGTGCAATACCGTATAACTGACAAAAAATGTTTAGTATTATTAATCCTAAGTTTAGTATCATGATCATCAGCCCGTTGCAGTCCACTGCTTGACATGGGCATCTCCGAAAGTACGCCATAGAGCTCGGTCTGCTGCTTTATGGATCCAGTCGCAGCCGCCTCTGTGGAAGTCGTACAGCCATTTGGCCAGAGGGCGTCCCACGCTACGTTTGCTAAGACGCGATTTCCACTCCAGAACACGCTTACTCCAGCGGTTATCTATTCTACGACATATGTGGTCAGCCAATTGCCAAGTTTAGTATAGTAGGTATTAATCGCAATTGGACTTTCTTTGTCACTTATGCAGGATTGCACTATCCCTGACGATATTCAAATTGATAGTTTATAAGGTAAGTATGATTAAAAACTTGTCTATTGTCAAACTTGGTTATGTTGACTAGTCACCTTCCGGGCTCAGTTGGTCTAACAATAAGACAAGCCGGCATAATTCTGGTGATCGTACCTGAGCACCTTAGAACAATATAGGTAAATACTATTTGAACAGCACGGTAACGCAATATGTTAACAACGTGTTCCTTGCAGTTGTCGGTTATCGTACACAAAAGTAAACAAACAAACCACTTTATGATTGTAAGATTAATTATATCATTTCGAAATATTGAGTGATGTTAAAACATTTTCATTTTTTGATATATTCATTATTATGTGTGGAATAATAATTATTAGCATCAAAGAGCAAAAACTCGCAGGATTGCTGAATCCAAGATCGAACAGGACCTTTGGATGCCCTACCGCTTCAGCCCAGCGAGCAATTTATCTCCATTTTTTATAGTATATACGCTGCTATATTTGTAGAAAATTAAGAAAGCAATTTAGTGAAAATTTACACAATCCTTTGCAAGATACGGAACTCGATGTGTGTGGGCGACGTATAAAATAATATCACAATTTCTATTGCGTCATTGTTAACGAAGGTGTTTCACATTCCTTGGGCGTTGTTGCATCGTTTATGAAACAAATCTACATTTGATTGGTCATAAACTGAGCTAGGAAAACATTTGAAAGAACGATAATATGTAACATAATCTAGTCTTTATATCTGCAATTTCAAAGAAATTTACTGTCGGTCAGTATTATAGTATTTCTGGCGTGGTATTAGAGAGAGCAGTAAGCCAAAGGCGGCCAATTTTTTGTTACTGATTTGGAATGTTCGTTAAACAAACTTTCTTCCAATCTAGGTTTCCTCATCATCATCATCATTTCAGCCGGGAATTGTCCACTGCTGGAGGTAGGTCTCCCTTATTGAGCGCCAAAGGGACCGGTTCTGGGCCGCCCTCATCCATCGGACTCCGGACTAGGTTTCGTACATCTATGTAAATTAGAAATGCATCATCTTGTTTGATAAACAGCAGTAAGAACGATAAGATAATCTATTTAATCATGTAATAGAGCATAGCCGCCTTTTCTGAATTACTGCCCTCTCAATTATCACGACAGATTAGTGAACCCACTATGTTTCTTAAGAGCTTTTACACAAGCCTACAAACAGTCCATTCTAAATCGCTATACGGCATCACAACTCAAAGTCCTTAATCATTAAGACAACTGGACAACGGCCGGTAACTTCGGCTCTCAACAGTTCCTGAATCAGTTACAATCTCGACATAATTGCCACTTGCGAGCGTCCAAGCACATACAGCGGAGCCGAGAGATGACTGCCGTGACAGCGTTCTTTGCGCTCAAAATATTTATGGGACAGTAATGGTTGCACCTCGCTTTGGAGTGCGAAATGTTGAACTCAGGTATAAACTGCACCAAGAAATATAGAAGATTAGGCGTTTCGTGTAGCTATATCCGTGTGAAAGAACTTGCCCCGGAATAAAGGACCTGTAATGCGATTTTTCGAAATGCTAATCCGGCGTATGGGTTATCCGTGTGCCAAATATCATCGTTATCCGTTCAGCACTTTCTGGGTTTAGGTACATCTTAGTGGTGAAGTGTGAAATTTTACAAAAGGTAACTCGGGTAAAAGAAAGTGCCTTGGTTAACATATCGCAGCTAATGTAGCAGAAAACAAAAACTAAGACAAACGTAAATAATAGGGAACCCTGTAGGGATCGGATTGTATGGACGCTTCGCCACTGGTACATCTAATAAATATCTTCAAAAACTGACGCATCTATAATATTACTATGTGTTAACATTCCGCAGTATTCTTTATACAGACGAAGACTCGCACACAAAAGAGCTACTAGACTAAATGTTGAATACCACCTTTCCATTTAATTTAGCTTCGACATTGACGATTCTTGACCAATATTGACATCAACCTTCGTCCACGCTAACGCAATCCCTACACCATAAAAGGTCATTTATTATCAGCACAATCGGTAAAGGCAACAAACAAGGGAAGTTGCAGTGCTGTGTCCGATGTATTGTGGCCCAACAGACATAAAGAAATTCGATATGGTAACGCAATGGTGACCGATGACATAAGAAATGAGGGAGATATAGACAAACAGATACGCTCGCAATATGCTGAACTGAGGGACATATCATCAGGATAAAGTCATACGGCGTACCTGATTAAAGTCATAAGTCACTCATGTATATTTCAATGGAGACATACTATTTGACATGAATGGGTCATTAAACATACTATAGGAATGACAACTAGACGTTTAATAAACAAAAACCCAGTGTTCATACAAACAGGCCCAAGTTTTAAGTCTTTGTCATCAATTACTACAGTTTGACCACAATGACTCTCATTGTTACAGTTTAGAATTATAGCTGATTTAAGACCTACGGCTATGTCTTCAAGACTGACGTAAACGGCATCATCTGCGTGGGAAATTATGATCTGTTTTATGCTGAATAGAGTCCTTTCCTTTTAAAAGAATTAGATCCCAGACTCACCATGACGAACTGCATGGAATTTTTGAGGTTTTGAAACAAGTAATAGCTAGGAATAGTTTAATTTTAAGAATAATTAAATTTAAAACCGAGGTAATAACCATGGTCTCCACGATTCTAGCTCATGTGTTAATATAATAGAAATATCAACTCTGTATTATATACTGTCCCTCTGCTGGGCACGGGGCTCCTCTACTACTGAGAGGGATTAAGCCTTAGTCCACCACGCTGGACTAGTGCAGGGAAGACTTCACACACCCTCCAAATTCCTATAAACAACTTTTCAGGTATGCAGGTTTCCTCACGATAGTTTCTTTCACCGTTAAAGCAAGCTATAATTCACAAATAAAATACACATAATTTAAGAAAAATCAGGGGTGTGCTCTTGGGATTAGAACCTGTGGACATTCTTCTCAGCAGTCACAATCTGCAACAAGCATTAGAGGTAGGAGAAGGGCTCTTTCCACTAAAGTCCCTGATAATATCAATTTAGAAATACTGCCAATGATATCTGGTTCTGCAGCGTTACACATCGCAGAACAACTCTCTTCAAACAATCATTTAAATAAACCATCATCGAACCAAACTATATGGATTGGACCACAATTTGCACATTCCGCGCGAAATCTTAGCTGTCCCCTTGAATACATACGTCACAATACATTACACGGTCAATTACGTACACCGATGAGTTATAACGAATAGAAACGTCAATAAAACCCAGCCCGTCATCGGAATGGCTTACAATTTTCATGAATAATTTGTATGACTGTGTGTGGGGATGTTTTACCACCTCATCCTTATTTGGGTCATGAGAAACATGTAACTACTAACTGTATGTTTGTAAGAGCCATTCGGAACTTCTAAACCCATTTTAAAAATGTAGAATCCGTCAATGAAGTCAATTTATTATCCTCAAAGCATGTACAAAATCAATATTTTATATAGTTCTCGCTTCGTTCTTGTACTCGAACGAATCAGAAAGGCATTTTTATTATTCACAAACCAAATATCTTATTACAATAAAATTGCACATCAATCTGCAGACAAAACAAAAACAACACGAGTGCGCACCTTGCACTATGCATGTAAAAAAATAAATCGCGCCATTCACAAGCCAACACGACGGTCCGACTGGGCTTAATGCATTTTTTAAAGCGCAACGTGCATTCTCTTTTTAAATTCCACGCGAATGCATTGGAGGCTGCAAACAGCGGCGCGTGTGTAGCGAATGTTTGTGGGACAACATGACATCGATCATGTTCGTGCGTGAATGGTCGACCGTATCGAAAATGAAAAATGCATTTGTAATTCAACTGGTACGTTGATTGAGTTCTCACTCCATATTTATATATGTCTACAGCCATAATTGATCCGCCAAATAAGTTACCATTATTTCCACGAAATGAGTAACTGTATTATCGGAAACTAGCGTGAATTTGCCGCCAAGCAGCGGTGGGTAGTCCCTGGTGTGTTCCGGTTTGAAGAACATTGTAGTCAGTGTTACTACTGGACATAATGAGACTTAACATCTCAATTCTCAGAATGGCGAGCGCAGTGGAATACCAAACAATACTTTGTAATTCAAGGTGTTGGATGGTATTTGTACTGTTAATGGGCTGTCGTATCACTTACCATCAGGCGAACGGCAAGCTCGTCTCCTCATTAAAAACAAAAAAAATGTAGAAGATAACCTGGTAAATAGATACATGACAGTTCACAAAAAGTATTACCTAACCTGATAAACGAATCCAATACCCCCCATTCCACAACCATCATATCATTAGAACACAACAATCAAAAATAATTCGCCACCCAACAAAACAACTGAGTAATATAATCTTGCAGCAGAGTTACATCTCCAAAATCATAATAAAGGATGCGAGGTTCCGACTTCACGGGTCCGGATAAATATTTTTCAATTTAGAAAATTGGATAAGTTATGAAAAAGCTTTTGGCCGTTTTCAAATTACATTGCATCCCTTTATTCTGTTTAGTAGCACTTTTTACTTTGCATTACGACGTCAAATTTGATTGTTCACTTGGCGGTTGATATTCAGTTTGGTGTGTTGTCGATTTTTATAATAATTGTAATTAAATATATTACTAAAAATGTGAGACAGAAGTTGTAAAATAACTTAACTTTTATTGTTTTAAAGAGGAAAATTGCTAAAGATGTTTTGATTTTTAATAGAAGTAAGCCCATACAAGTAATTTGTTTTTTATTGCTTTCAATGAGGTGACGAGCTTGCCGTTCGCCTGATGGTAAGCGATACGACCGCCCATAAACTGTAGAAACACTACCCAACACCTTGAATTACAAAGTATTGTTTGGTATTCCACTAAGCTCACCATCCTGAGAAATGAGATGTTAAGTCTTATTATGTCCAGTAGTTACACTAGCTACAACGGCTACTGTAATTATTGTTTGAACATTGAAAGACAGATAGACGAAATCCTAAATTGAAAGTATATACAAATACTTTTACTACACTGAAGAACATAACAAATAATACAGCATCCCCTTGGAGCGATTGCCGCTTGGCTGTACAAAGTCAATTTATTTGCCGTCAGTACATTTCCTTTAAGTATATGCTATAGGGAAGGCAATAAGGGCGTTTATCACCAACCCGAGCGGCACTCAGGGCCATAATCGCGTCACGGTGGATAGCTCTCAGGGCTCCGGCGAATAAATTACGCCTGACCCACTTACGAACGTTTTGTCTATTTAGCAATGTGCGAACATTGAATGAAATGGTGGAATGCATTAGCGCGTGGAATTGTTCGCGTAGTTTTTTTTAATTATTTAAGACTGCTATATCCATATTACAATCCTAAGGATGCATTTTCGAAAATAGAGAAAGACATATTTTATACAATCACTCTTGTATCGGTTGTTAAAAATACAAATTACTGCGCACTGTTTGCGATATATGCAAAAATAAGACTTAGGGCCGGTTTCACAACTTCTGTGTAAATGCAACTCACACATAAGCCGACCAAATACAAAAGAAATATTCTAATCTATGCTCCTAAACAAATGGTTATAAAATGAGTACTATCTACATTAGTTGTTTAATACGATATTGCCAAATAAGAACTTGAAACTTGTGAAGCAGATCCTAATTCATTTATATTTAGGTTTACTAGTACGGCATTATATTTACCATTCAAACGACCTATTATGTTCCATACATAACGGGGCTAATGTCAACTCAATGTCAAGTTAACTTTCCTTATACTAATTTTCCTGATTCTATAAACAGCCGAAATTATCGTACGATATATTAGCAGAACTTTGTATGTTTGGAGAGACATAACTTGACCTCTACATTGCAGCAACCCTCAACGTTACAGAGGTCAACTTAATATGGTTTTAACTGTCACTCACGCCGACCTAGGAAAGGTAGAGTTGTCTAGGACATAACGCTGCTATAGTAAGGGCGTGAGCGTGTTCAAGAGAGCCGCCGTGTCAAGATACTTCTTAAAAGGATAACGAGCTCCGCGCTGCAGTTCCATACTTGCAAAGTAGACTTGCGTAATATTTAAGACTTTATTAACCAGGAAATGTAGTGCATTTTCATTTAAGACTATGGAAGAAATATAGGATTATTAAGTTATGCAATAGAATTGGGACTGCAAAGTGGTAGTTGGAGCGAATCTAATCATAATATGAATGAAAGAGTACCTACTCCCTATTTGATACTTCGGTTGAAGCAACATTGACGTAGTTCAACTAGTAAATGAGTATGAAGCCTATCCGAAAATTCAATCACGTATACGTATCAATTTATTTAAAAAAATATTATTTATTCTCAAAATATAATTCTGGATTAGTAATGGTACAACGTCCTGTGGTCTACATTTACTCGCGATGCTAATATCCCGTGAACTTCACTTTGCCAGAGAAAAAAAAAAACAAATCGTCCGAATCCATACAAAAGCCTACACACGTCGTCAAATAAGTTGAACAAATAACAGTAGCGGGCGGTGCGCGGCGAGAACAATAAAACAAACATCCTGCACTCGATATAAGGAGTACCTAAAATAAGTTCACTAAGTACTGCATGGGCGCCGACGCCGCGCCGCGCCGCTGACGCACGGTATTGCGCAAACGCATCACGGAAATGAGCGGAGCGGGAGACGGCGCGGGAAGCGATTTGAATGTGTATTTTTGGTATGATCAGCGCTAGCAGAGAACTGAGGGAAACTCGATTTCAACTCTTATATCCTCTTCTATTATAATTATATACTTATTTCTAGTTGCAGTTATCACTATTGCTCTTGAATGTTCAACCTAAAAATAAATAGTAATAGAAATGTTTATTATTATGTATAATAACGCATTTGTGGTAATATCACAAAACCGCATAATAACAACTCAAGCAAACAACGTTTGCCTATAGTCTAGACTGAGTGATTACGGGCGGTATGTTTTCTCTACCTACAATCTGCATAATAAGATGAATTAATCTGCAAATATCCCTTTATAATTAGGTTAATATAGAGAGTTTTCAGAAGGTCTAAAATGATTTTAAGTGGTAACATGAACGTCTAAACTTGGTTAAACGGAATCGCAGTAAAATTTTCTAACTTTTATTGTTTACCTACATAGTTATAAGGTGGACTGCACGTCAATTTTTGGGTTTAGTAATAGTTCATGTCAGAAAAACTTTTATACCCAGCCAAAAAGTTAGTCACTTCACCGACCCTTGCAGCCATTTGTCACTCTAATCTTTTAAAATATTTGTGGCCCGTGACTATGACGCCCGTCATAACTATAACTGTCGGCCACTTTTCAAATGAATAAGAATATTTCATTATCAAATAACCACAAAATAACAATGAGCCTATTATATTATGTTTACACCATATAATGTATGTCGAATATTCTGGATGCTGTATGAGTCGGCATACACAATATAAGGAAAATTTTGAGTATATACCTAACATAGGTTGGAATAATGCTTTGATAAACCCACATTTTAATGTAGACTATGGTGAATAATAATATTATGTACATATTTTAGGAACATGCATTGTTAACTATGGTAATTGTATGTAAAACCGTTAACCAATCAATATTATAAGCATTATATTCAGTTTTAAATTACGATTTAAAACATCACACCAATAAATAACTTTTGTTACTCATTTGCGACTATCTTGCCTCGTCATTAAAATGCAATTGTCGTTGTCCCGTTGTTAAAAAATCGTTTATATAACAGTAGCGTATACTTTTTATTACTTATAATACAGCATTATTCTTAGTCCGCTGTCTCTCACGTACGAAGCGCGCGCCGTCTCGGGAGTGCATCGTGCATTCACATCACGCAGGGCGCTTCCTTCCTGCGTTCTGGGAATTGATCCCTTCACTCGCTGCCACAGTTTTGGATGTGAAATTAATAGAAAACGTCCATCTGTCTCCTGGGCTGCGGGGATTCCCCCGACGGCTACTGAGAAATTGGATAGATTAATTTCTATCCGAGAATTAGTTTAAATTCAAAATATAAAATATTTTCATAGTGGAATCATGTCACGACTATTGGGAAATGATATATAATTTTTAGTTAGGTTTTAGTATGTGAATTCTTATGATTGGGTCAAAGCTTTGTGTATCCACTAAGCAACAGTGTGCAAACCTGACCAGTTTAAATTATCGAAGTAAATTTGCTGATCGTTCAAGTTATTGAATAGACTCTACGTAGCATTACCACAGTAACAAGCAGGCATATCAATAGACAAGCATTACCACCTCCTTATCCAGTAGGTTAAAGTATCGACACCTCTCGACACACTGACGACCGCTACAAAATCAGAAACAACGATTCAATGACAATTGGGCATCTAGATCCTAGTCAATATCGTTGAAAAGGTCGCCTAAGACGACCATGGGTTTGATAACCATTTCCATCATGTAGTACAGCAAAGACTGCCTCGCTCAGATCACTCGAACAACTAAGACTAGCATTTAGTTCCTATAACATGACAAAGCATAACACAGTCCACGAACGAGCGCTGTAAACAAATTTCGCAACGTCTGAGTCACATGACGGCCCGGTACGACCGGCGACCCGCTTGCAACACAAAGGGCACACGAACACGATTGATCTATTGTAACACATTAACACTGTAACTGATCATTTTTGTTGGTCACGACGACGCACGTTCGGTAAGGTAATGGACCAGTAACGCGAGATGTGAAGATTAGTAAGAGATTTTTTTTTTATAGTAGCTCAGTAAAGTGGCTTCACTGTACCTCATCAGCTGTTCATCATTAAGCGAAGTGAAGTCTATAGAGTGCTGACCGACTAAAGATTTGGTTTTAGCGTGAATCATAGTAGGTTCTAGACCAGAGGTTCCCAAACATATTACCACATAAACCCTTTTCATAATTTTGCTGGTTCCGGTAGAGCTTAACCACTTAAGAATTGTGGACGCCCATTTTTTGGTCACACCAACGTAAACCAAGTCTCCATTGGACCCCTGGAGGTCCACTTGCACTACTTTGGAAATCAATGCTCTAGACAGATTTAGCACTACACTAATGTATAAAAAAACCTCGCCATGTCGTGTTGTGATAAAATATGAACTTATTTTTTGTTTTGATAATGTTAATTTTAAAACGAAGAGTTAGTCGACCAACCATCCTCAGGCAGTTTTTATTTTACTGGTCAGACTATATACAGCTGATCCCGGAACGCAACACACCTACGTGGGCCGCTATGGCGGGTTTTAACACCTTGTGTACGGTGGTCGCTATTCGGGCGGATATGAAATATATCCGACCAGCAAATAACAAATAGCAACACGTTTCGACAAATTCCAATACAACCATTAAAACCGAATACAACTTAATTGAACAGAGCCAGAGACAAGATTGTAAACCGGCAGTTAGGTTTAAAATTAGACTTCTATTTACGGACAATCTGTTGCGTGTAAATAACATTTTGCGTAGTAAACGATTGATGTAACACGGCGTTATTTATACGATTTGCGATAAATACGTTCGTCATTATGACAGTATCATTCAATAGAAGAGCGCTGTCACACTGAGAACGATGCAGCGAAATAAGGCCATAGTCCCACTCAGAAGTATGTTAGTAAGAAGTATATAAGTAATTTGAGGAAGAGATTCGTCACACTGTGAACGTTAAGCGAAATAAAGCAACAGTCCCACTCAGATGTATATTAGTAAGAAGTTTATAAGTAACTTGAAGAAGAGAGCTGTCCCACTGAGGATGATGCAACGAAATAAAGCCATAGTCCCACTGAGAAGTATATTAGTTAGAAATATATAAGTAACTTGAAGAAGAGCGCTGTTACACTGAGAATGTTAAGCGACATAAGGCCACAGTCCCACTAAGGAGTGTGAATAGTAACTTGATAAACAACATTTTATTTAGTAAATTATTAATTACTATAACTGTAACATCACCAACCAGAAATATCGGATAAACTCCAAAATTCACATTCTAACGAAACAATCAGTCATATCCTTCAATTACAATCAACAAACATTACTAATCAAGACAATATAAAACATGTGATTCCGAGGAATCAATCATTCATACATCAATTGTACTATATTCCGCGAAACACAAGTCGCTTGTCGATTCAACCGATGATTCGAATTCATTAACAATCATTACTACGTACGTGACTATGCGGGGAATAGTCGGTTGTAGAGAGCCTCTTTTTGCAAGATATTGGTACTGGGGACCAATCAGCACATTCATGTAACATTATCTTTATACTAGCTCTACTAATACTACTTAGAAAATCAACTATAGTTATTTACTTTAAAGACTATTTTTCAATAGAAACTATTAAAGTTTAATTGAGAAAATTGAATTGGTACATTTATATTTGTTTAAGGTACATTAACGCTGGTCTGTTTGATAATTATATTATGATTTATATGTTTTATGGCAACACTCTCTCTCTTCCTATCACGGGCTGCCGGTAAGCACACACAATTATGCAGCTCATTATAAAATTATCCAAATACAGAAGAAGAGTAATCGGTCATAGTGGTTTTGTTAACAGAGCACCTGATGTATGTGATCTCCAACGCCCAAATATACACACACAATGCTAGAATAATCATGGTTGTGTTGCCGGACTTAAAAAACGAATAGGTGAAACTCCAGAAATCTCATTCACTTCCCGTTGGTTTTTTCCAATACATTAGTACTGATCTCACTGGCCCAATTATCCTGCCGACAAAGATGTCTACAGTATGACTACCAAGTATAAAAATAAAATCCACATTTAAAACCGGAAAATTATTAACTTTGTAGTCAACGTATGAAGGTCAGATTATATTTAGTATGAAAACATTAATCATGAAGGAAACGCTTGTTTCCTTGTAACAACAATGGCACAGTTAACGTAACGCGACTCGCAACTATAAATAATTAGATTGTAGGTGTATAACTGGCTAGTTGTAAAGTCTAGAAGGTTAAAAAATGCATATCAACTGAGACACGCTACGTATCTAAACAACTAGACTCGAGATTAATGGACAATAATAATCATTTTAGTTTTTGAAAATAATAACAGGTGACAGCCTGTAAGTAAAACAGCACTGCAGTAATTACTTATTGTTTCATGTAACAATACATGTATCGCACTTTTAATAAAATAATGACCTATTTCAAAATTGTTAATTTGTGGCAGTCGTCGGAAAACTAATTTTAAACCAAGCTACCACTTTTTTTTTAAGTTGCTATAAAATTGAGCTTATTAAAGATATGTAAAAAATTAAACCTATAGCATGAAAAAAAAGGGAAAAAACTAAAAGGTCGCAAACAGAAACTGTCTGCAATGGGTCATTAAATTTATTAAGAATGCGATTTATGGTGTATGTGTTGTAGGTTGTCAAAATAAATAAATTGTGCATAGCTGAATTTTTACAGAAAAGACAGATGTAGGAAACCGCGAGCAAAAGGTAGTATGGAAGATAAAAACTGTCCCCTACCCCCCATATCTAACAACATAAATCATGTCAGAACGTAACAAGCGACACTGAATCAGATCACGCGGCGCTGCACACTACCGCCTATTATTGGTAACAACCCAAACGACATCCTGCTTACAGAACAATCTCGAAAGACAGATAGATGCCTAGCAGACGACTATATCAATCGAAGTCAACTGCAGAAACTGCACCGGAGCTCTACACTGCAAGAAGCCGCTGTGACGTGAAGAAGCGATATTACATGTCTTTGTCTAACACGGCTAGAAGTCACTGCACCTAATATTAAGTATAGTAAAGATGCAAGAAAATGTCAATTAGTACAGGTTACATCTCCTGATGAGGGACATAATGGCCTCTTGCCAGCATGCCTTATTAATTCGTCACGTTCCCCTTAAAGGATCCAATATCAAAGAGGCCTTAGAATGCCTAGTCCAGGGATGGCGAACTGTTATTGCTTAACGTGCTATTATTTAAAAAAATAATATGTCTGTAATGTGCCATCCAGGGCCGGCCTTATCTATCTGAGTGCCCTTTTCGAAAAAAAGTAGAAGATTCTCAATTTGACTGAATTTTTTTAATGTTTGTTACCTCAGAACTTTTTTCTGGGTGAACCGATTTTGATGAATCTTTTTTTAGCGACCTATTTTATGTTCGAACAAAATTTTCAGTTGGGATATTATAGGCGTGCCCGAATTATTTTGTCACGTGCCATCATTGTCACGCATGCCAATGGGTCGCCATCCCTGGCCTAGTCATTACACTGGCTAAAACGCTCTTCAAAAACCAAGAGTAAAGCTACATTGCTTGGAGACAAACACAAAGTTTTGATACCTGTTCGCAATATAACAACGAATGTGTTGTTTGTGATCGGTGTCACGTGAGACAGGACATGACCTATAATGTGACACGGTATGAGCAGTTCATACTAATAGCTGGTGTTCGCTATAAACTAAAAAATATAGAGATACAAGTCCTTTCTTCAGTGTTTAAGCATCAATATCTTTTGCAAAATGTTTTTCTCTAAATTAGTTTTCTTAAAAATAAAACACCTTGAATTACAAAGTATTGTTTGATATTCTACTGCGCTCGCCATCCTGAGACATGAGATGTTAAGTCTTATTATGTCCAGTAGTAACACTGGCTACAATGTTCCTCAAACCGGAACACAACAGTGACTACACACTACTGCTTGGCGGCAGAAATAGACATTGCGGTGATACTTACCCAGGCGAACTCTCACATATGAACGACCTGCCACCAGAGTTATCTGATTATTAAGTGTCATATTCTAGCTACTATCTAGCTCCAAGTAACATTATCTGCAATGTTTCCTTTAAAATCTTTACACACAGCTAATAATCAAGTATCAACTTGCAAGCAACAAGCTAATATCTTACTATGAAACTAGCAAATATACTGCCGAGATGAATGTCCACAGGTTCAAAACCCAAGAGCACCTCTGACTTTTCTAAAGTTATGTGAGTATACTTTAAGAATTTTCGCTTGGTCGGTGAAGGACAACATCGTGAGGAAACCTGCATACCTGAGAAGTTCTCAATTACAATTATGAGGATATCTGAAGCCTGCCAAACAGCACTAGACCAGCGTGATGGACAGTATATAACACAGGGCTGATATTATTATTTATTTATTTATATTCGTCATCAAGCCTCGCAATTCATGATATAAAGATGTCACAATACTCCGACACGGTCCGACAATCACAAAACAAAGTGCATATTGCCATACAGCCATTGCATCACAATCGAGCATCAGACACGCCATTGTCTCCGGATCTCCGGTTGCGAAACGCGAGGATGTCAAATATGATTTGATACGTCTGTACGACATGAGCCAGTGTGGATGGAATTCTGCCTTTCGAAATAGAACATATCTGTTTAAAAACTTAGCAAGCAAGCAAGTTGTGGTGTAACAAGTTCATCGTTTCAGATATCAGCAAGCAATGGGGTTGTGGTGTATTTCACATGTTCATGGTTTCTTTTGGAAGTTTTATAGTAAACGTACTACTACTGGATAGATTTTAATAAAAATTTTAATACAAATATATTAAGTCTTGAATTAACTTAGAAATAAAGCCGAAAAAGTCTTAAACGAGAGCAGAGCCACGAAAAACATCTAATATAGAAATAAATGAGACAGCATTAACCACTGCCCTGAAATAGTAGCAAATACTATTTTGAATTACTTATACTAATACGAATTTCGAATAACTTACGTATGTCTTAAAACGAATCTCTCACACAGATTTTGTTCTTAACAACATCTTTGTATTTTTTTCATCCAGCTTCTATCCAATAATAGTTCCTCCGTTACATCATTAGACCAAAACGTTTCTCCCTAGCTTTTTTCAAACGCGACGGGCAGACGACGCAAAAAGTGCACCACAACATTAGCGAGTCTGCGAGCGACACGCGCGACATTCAATCTATACAAGTGGACAAAAAGAATTTTTCTGTCGTAGAAAACTATTCAATGTGCAACGCATTGGACATGGTTATATCGTAAGGAACCAACCTTCAACTTTGGCAAAATTGTATTTCCAAATCGTTTGTTTATTACTGGTATCATACCAACGTCTAATAGCATTAACAAGACAAGTCAAAGCGAAGGTATAGAAACGTACGTTAATGCGCCAACGACATAAGGTATTAATTGACAATATCGATTTTGGTTTTAATTTCGCGAAGTATCTTTACGCATTATTTATTGTAATTAAAGAGCCTTACTTTATTGTGGCTTTAGAATTGTACACTAAATGCGCCAGAACTGAAAGATAATATTAAAGATGTCGAAATAAAACTAGTTATCGGATTTTATTGTGGTTTCTGATATTTTCATTTATCTCGACATTTTGAAGACTTTGCAGCTTTCATGGTTAGGAGGCGGACTGATATTAAAGATGAAATGCGAGAACTGAAGTATGGTTCCTTACGGTATGACTGCGTCGTATTGATTGAACGCTTTGTAAGGGCAGACGGATGACTGTGATTACTGGCTGTCCGGAAAGGATGCGTGATTTTATTACCGAAGGGTCTTATTGGGAAGAGGGATTTATCTTATAATAGGTCCATATATCTTATTTTATTTATATAGAAGACAATAATGGCATTTGATTTCTACTTCAGTTGAAAATTCCAACATGTTATACCAATTTCCTTAATGTCAGCCATTCACATTATATTTGACTAACGGTTACTTTCTTGTCAAAAACGCTGCAGAAACACAAGTCAATGAAACATACATAAAACAATAAGCTTCAAAGAAAGACAGGAAACGTGCCGAAGTTGTACCATGTGCCCGATGACGTCACAACATGGCCGCGCGCAGTCAGCTGTCCAGACCGAGGAGATGCTGAGATAAGCGATCGACGGGACTATTATGAATGCAGGTTGGGGTTGTCAACAGCTTGCATGGATTCTTTTGGTACGGAATTTAAAGTTTTAAAAAGTCGTAAACGTCGTTGACGATAATTGGAATTTTAAGTATTAAAGCTCTCTTGGCGCCTTCTAAGCGGCATAAGGTTGTGGTTATGACCAATGCAGCATTGTGTGGTATTATAGATTCACTGTAGCATATCTAGCGGCAATTAAAATACACATAAAAATAGTTGAATATTGGTCCCTAAAAATTACATAGAAATTATAATCAATAATCTTCAAATATACAAGAACAACCTGCGTCCGTATATACACATAATTTATTTGCTTTATTATTATATAAGTAACAAATCTCTAATGACGCTTTATAAGAACGAAACTTTTGGCAGTCGCAAGCGACAAAACATTTTAATCCGAAATTTCGTAATCCCATCGTAGAAATGTCACCACAGAACAATGGCACCCAAACTTTTACAGATTAAAGTTTATATAATTTTATGTCGTATCTAAAATTGTTACAAATATAAATGTACGGTTTTTTACAATATTATTGACCATTTAAATATATTGGGCTCCTCGACACTCTTCATTATAATGACGGCCTGTTTTACTTAATACATACAGCAGTGAAACTTTAAAGAAATTACACGAATCCCTTAGAATAAGTCAATGTTTGGTATACATAGTTTTTCACCGTGTATGTAGTGGTCGCTATCCATACAAATATCGCATACCTTCTCGCCATTTATAAACACAATCATTCCAGAAATAGTGCAATACCAATGCCCACAATATTTGGCCATAAGCGTATAAGAAACAGCGCGGCACAATCACCGCCAGGAAACGCTCCCATTTCTAACCGACCAACATTTCCTTTGCAACGCGCTTACTTACAGATGCTGCGTTGTCTATTTATCATTCTAAATCAAGTCCACTGTACGATCTATAACTACTGGGCAAGGGAGATCTCATTTTAAATTGATATTACACTTTCTATGGGTATACCCTTTTTTCATTTGATTTTAAATGTCAGTTAATAAATTGCTTCTTCTTCGAGGACCGCAATGTTTCCCTAGTGTTTAGGGGAAGAAGGTAATAGCCATATCGATATATTTGAACTTTTTTATCACTAAGGGATTATTTGCCAAGATTTTCTTTAAGTGTTACGGTTGTGACGTCAGACAACGCGTCGCCAAAGCTAAGCCGCGAATTGACATTCCCCTGCTACCAAACTTTGCAGCCATGTAGTGGGGAGTGCACCTATAAAAGCTATGTTATTTGTAGATCAATTCTGTCGTATTAAACAGTAAGAAACGAAACTCTGCCCGATTTTTATTTCATCAGTTTCACAAACCATAATCTATATTCCGTAGAGATTCTAAGCTTCCTGCCCAATGATAAAAGAAGTATAGAGGATGGGTAATATGGTCACGTGACATGCGGCACATTTCATGAACAAAATGGTGCCGACTCCGCCCCTTACAATAGTGATATGCTAGTACCGAAAATTTTGTATCGACATCGAAGAATTAAGAGAGACAAACAAGCCCCAAAAAGATCAAATACGAAAGGGATTAGGAACTACCATAATATAAATATAACAAATCATAATGTAAACAAACAAACTGAAACTGATTTATAAGTAACAATTGTTAAACAAAGCAGTACCTGTTGTGACAAACATCCAGTTGTGTTTGATCTATATTTGTATGTTGCACTATTCCTTGCTAAAAATTTAAGTTACAGATTAAGATATTTATTTAATACATGATAAATGGAATAAGATAGCGTAGCCAGCAATTATTTGGTTGGTTTTATTTTATTTTATTATTATGCTCTTTGATCGAGAAACATAACTATGGTTCAGCAAACTAAAATCAATGACCGTAAAAATGGTGGTTAAGATAATCAATTATAATAATTATTTGCAATAACAACAATATGATTATGTATCTATTTCCGTGCATGCAAAGGTTGCTCGAAACATAAGACCGCCAATTGTAAAAATATATCTTACATTTCATCTTTATGTTGTTTCTTTTATGTTTATCTATTCTTTTATGTAACAATTCTAATTTTATTCATAGCAATATATTAAAGTAATATTACTACTTATTAGGTGAAGTATAATAATCATTACTATTTTACTTATCGCGAATATTGTTGGAAAACAGTTATCTTTACTCGCGTTAATTAAACGTGTGGTTTATGCATATCTTCTCAAAATGTAAAGAAATATGTATTTGGTGTAGGATTCCAATCACGTCGCTCAATATTCTCAATTCATTTTGCCTTGGTTTTTAAATTTTTTGGTTATCTTAAAAAATATTCTAATTTCACTTAGTTTGTCCTTCTGAATAATACAATATTGATGTGTGCTCTAACATTCTTTCAAAGACAAAAACCGTAACTGATAAACGGGCGTCTGTTAAAATATCGATATCAATAATTTCTAAACAAATCCACCCACCCATCCCTAAGCTCGTGTGTAAACAAACATAATGATTTTAATGTGTATAAATCACGCCTAAAAGGGTCCAAAGCTTAACAAACCAGATCCACATATCATTTTAATTGATAAAAACACATCCAAAAAGTAAATATACAAAGATATTTGCTAATTTTCGGTAAAAACAGTTACTAACCTATGAAAAGATATTTCGGGGTCTTTCTTGCGTGAATTCGATTTGCATCCTTTCACACAACACTGAGTCATTTTCGAAACTTAACAAATACACTAATAAACACACTGAACAATTGAGAATATGATTATATTACTTTAAATTCAATATTTATGAAGATTTGTTTACATCGTCTGACACTACATGTACCTGCCGACTGCCCAGCATAAAATGGCGTTTCTGCCGCAAGGCGGTCCCAGTGTGTTGAAGTAAACGAAATAGTGCCATATGCGAAGAAAGCAATTATTTTTGTCTTTTTTTGTTGCGTTCCAAATAAGCTTTGAGTAAAAGAGATAGACATATATATTGACAATTCTGCGTCGATTTCCCTAACATAAATATAACTTATTCATATAGCTAACTTTTGAGGCCTGTCCTCTTTATATTTAGTCATTGTTCCTGCCATACCGCGTCGGAACATCAATACCGATTGGGAACCGCTGTCTCGTATAATGTACGCAACCTCATTTTTTTCCATGGACATTTAGCTGCATGGCGGGCGTTTGACATTTTCACCAAATCGACACCGATGTGCATCGACCATGACTGATGGAAAAACACAAACGGAAGTGTATGTAGTATATAGTTCATGTGCATTTCGCACATATTTGTATGGAGTTGTATATGCTAATGTATTAGTAAGCTTTTATATTTTTATACCGCTGAATGAGGAGAGATCTCGCTCTTCTGTTCATAAGCGCCATAACTAAAAGTTGCTACAGCATCCTGGTGTTTGAATTATAATGGCTTTTCTTGGTTCATACCGTGAGACGTGACTAGCTTAATTTCATGTCCGCTGGTTACTCTGAGTTTAATGTTCCTAACCTGTTATATTGCCTCTACAGTTCCACTGATCAGTCTTCAAAATATTGAAATGGACGCCACTACTAATTAAAACCATTTCATTATACACACTTGTTTTTAGAAACCAATTCGAAAGATATTAACAGATAGGCAAATTAAGAAGAAATAACATACAAAGATATCAAAGTGCAAGATGTATACAAATTCGGTATGGGTCGGAGTCATCGACCTCCGTGAGACGAGTACTATGGCCGCTATCTGCGTGGTTATCGAAGATGCGCGTGACGTCATCGCTGGCAGACCGTAGTGCCGCCGACACACGACGCCAGTCAAGCCGCCCAGCATCAACGGTCAGCCGCTATCCTTGTTTATAAGTTACGTCACTGGCCAGTTATTTCGTATTCGAAAAAGGAATGTTGTTAATCAAGCATGCGTATTAAGTTATACTATTGACCAGTTTTAGAATATTTGAAAAGGGAATGTTTGAGAATACGTAATCACAGCTTATAAGGCAGGACATTTATGCAATAGCTTGAGTAAATGAGAAAGTTAAAGGTGTTATTGTGTAGTTCTACTGAGATGTTATGGCATATCTATGTACCTAATACTGTATGTTAAACAGAGTTCCAAAAATATATAGACGGACATTGAGAAGATTGTGACACGAAAATTATCGCTCATGCAATGCTTACTCAATCTACCATTGATTTTGTATTTAAAATATTACATTAAAAATGTATAAGTATTTTAAATCAGTTAAAATTCAAGCTCAGCTCTAAGATATCTCTGCCTTCCCCTTTGAGTATAAAAACATATATCGTAAGTAAATATAAGATATAGTTCCCACTAGCTAACGTGCCACGATTTGTAATCGTAACACCAACTGACGTCGTGTGCACCGACCGTTACAAACACAAGAGCACATAATACAAACTAAGTAATGAATGAACGCACATTCTGTTAATGGTTTCAAATAATTCATCATCTTAGTAACGTAAAGGCGAAAGTTTTGATGTTTGTGTGTGTGTGTGTGTGTGTATTAATAAGTAATATTAATTTGATATTTTGAACTTGAAATACTAATATCTGTGGGTTTAGATAAAAGTTCGATGATAGGAAAGGTTTTTAACCGACTTCAAAAAAAGGAGGAGGTTCTCCTGTATTTTTTTTATGTTTGTTATTATTATACTTAGAAGAATTATAGGCCGATTTCTGACAGCGGTAAGTACTAAATAGCCACTCCATGTCAAAATATGTCACTTGAAAAATACGTCCTGAAATTTGTCAATAATTTATACAAATGCTAAATGTCAAAATAATTTTATATTATATAATAATAATAATTCGAATCAGGACTACGTTTCACCATTCGTTCAGTATTCGCACTGTAGAAACTATCGAAATGATTACATACTTTTGCCTTTTATTTTATTTCTCGTTTTCAAAGGCCCCTTTATTCGAGTATTATTTGCCATTGGCCTTTTATACCATCCGTTCTAGCGATTTTCGATAACAGATAACAAAACTTAAACCGCTTTCAAAAACCACTAAGTAAAAAAGGATTTAATATACTAGTTACCAATTTTTTATAGCGGCGACAGCCTAGTTGGGTGTGGAACGGACTGCTAAGACGAATGTCCGCAGGTTCAAATCCCAAGGGCACACACCTCTGACTTTTCTAAAATCATGTGTGTATTCTTTGTGAATTTATCGTTCGCTGTAACGGTGAAGGAAAACATCGTGAGGAAACCTGCACATCTGAGAAGTTCTCTATAGGAATTTCGAAGGTCTGTAAAGTCTACCAATCCGCACTAGGCCAGCGTGGTAGACTAAGGCCTAATCCCTCTCAGTAGTAGAGGAGGCCCGTGCTCAGCAGTGGGCAAGTATATAATACAGGGCTGATATTATTATAATTATTATTACCAATATAGGAATCGGAGTCTCAAAAAAAACACGTCGAATTGACAACCTCCTCTTTTTTAAGTCGGTTAAAAAAGCATAGAAAAAAGTATTGCAATAAATTATGACCAATAACATTTTGATTATATTTCCAATAAACCACGTAAAGCAGTTGGTCCTGCGCCTGATCTCTCTCCGGTCATGTCGGATTGTCGTCTCACCGGACTATGAGAGTGAAGGAACAGAGAGTGCACCTGTGTATTCACACATTGATGCACTATAATATCTCTTGCGTACTTGTCTGATATCCGTTAAAAATAACCGCCATGTCCGAAATTCGATTAGGAAGGAATCAATCACCTTTCCAATACTCCCAGCGTCAAAATCAGATGGACGTCCATGCACCCACCACTTCCGCAAGCTTCAACAATCAAGCGAATACTCAGGCCAACCAAGCACACTTGATATGGTACAAAACGCACGTTTCACTACTGCCGCCGACGCGTGGCCAATTTCACGGTGACCGCCGATGCAAACGGACCGTGGCCGCTGCTATTATAATATAGGTATCTAGATCCTAGGTCTATACTAGAAGCGTACTGAGATTTCCAGAACTAGCAAAGACTGATTTTCGTTCGGGTTACTATGATTAGGATTTTAATTTCTGCACTGTACTATATCGCTTTAAGCGTCTATCAAATTCGCAACCTTACGGTCAAATCCTCGATTCTTGCCTACACAGAGAGAATTGGAATTATTTCCAATGGCCGGATGCCTCCCAGCTTCTCGATACTAAAACGACAAAGTAGATACTAATCTATTAGCATTATCCAAGCTGACAAATAGAACCGATTGTTCTTATGCCTTATGACTACCGCCCACCCTTCGTGGGGGGGGGGGGGGAGCGGCTATGTTGGGGTCATCGTGACTCACGACCCTGCGTTGCTACGCCCGGATTTGATGACGACCTTCAGGCGATCGCCGGGCTGAGTCCCTAACCTATATACGACGCACGGCATACTAACTAAAACTCCGCGGTTGCCCTCTCCGGCGCATCAGGAACGGCTGTGGGCTTCCTCCGACGGAAGCGTCTAAGTCCTCGTCCGCAGCCGCACCTGCACGGCTCCGCCTGGTGCTGGCGGTCGTACCGTGCAGCTACGCCGCCGAGGCAATCTCCCGCATTAATTAATAATTCACAGTTAGGTTCAAAAAGTTATTGTCGACTCTGCGATACCATCAATCTGATAAACAATTCCCACGGCTGTCTACTACATCTTACCCATATAAACAAATAGAGCTCAACGTGCTCCGAAATTGAAATGCTAAAGAAACTTTTTTAATATCACACTTCGAAATTCAAACGTTGCGCGAACTGAATTTTATGAGCATTATTGCAATATGAGAGAATAGTCAGAAAAAAACATACAAAATAGTATTTGCATTTTGAAAGGATGATTAACTTATATTGTTTTAAAAATAAAACATTATATTGTACAATTAGTTAGACCAAATGCAATGAAAAAGTATAAACTTAATAACATTTTCTTTTATAAAATTCAAATGTTAGCTGGTGCTTGTAATATTCTTGATTGAAAATAGGTTTATAAATAAAAAATGCATGTAAACATAGTGTTTATAATAAGAAATTGCTCGTTGATACTATAGTACAAATGATCCAAATTTGTTAAAAGCTCAATAAAGTTTCAATCCGCATATAAACAAGCATGTCAAATTTATTGCACTGTATACTCTAAAAAGCATAATGGGACAGTCACCTTATTTACCCAAATTTTTTTTTAATCGTAATTACTACGCAAGCATCTGAATTAAATCGTGTATCTCACCAAAGCATGACCTTGACACAAAATACCCGATTATCATTTTGTACGGGCACATTGAAGTGATTCCACTGCACCTGATAGCAAGTTGAGTCGATAGAGTATCGATTGACGAGAGACAATCACCACACACCATCACGCATTTATCCTCGAAAGGGTATGCAGAGGTGCAACCAGGGCACCCACTTTTCGCCGAGTGTGTTCCGTTCCAGGATGTGATATAGGGCGAGCCTATCGCCATATCGGGCACAAATTCCAGACTCCGGGCTGATACCGAGCAGAAAAACCCAAATATCACTGCCCGACCCGGGATTCGAACCCAGGACCTCAGTGCGCTGCCGTACCGCGCATGTAATACAACTACGCCACCGAGGCAGTCACAATACACAGAGTACAGTCACAGTACACAATTATGCCATAAACGAAATCGTACTAGTATTCTCCAAATCGTAGATTCTTCAACGACCTTGATCCGCATAATATTTGGGGGTTAAGTAATGAGCATAATGATATAATGAGCGACCTTCGCGTTGCCGTCACGGTCACGAGCACGCAGTCCGCCCGCGGTGGGAAATGGCTTAACGAGTTAACAGCTCGCATTGTTTTTGTATATTATGTCTGAGATAGAAATGTCTGTGTGATTGAATATTGTGTGCATATAGCTTCAACTTAACTCATAGTATTTTACTGAAAATAATAATGTATTTCGCACGTAGTGTGCACTTTATTGGTCAAATATCTTAGAAATATTTGCCTTTTATGATCTCTACTAATATAAAACTGAAGATTTGATTTGAATGCGCTAATCTCAGGAAAACTTAACCGAATTTGATTTTTATTCACTAATAGAAAGCCACATTCCTCTTATGGGCTACCTTTTATGCCGGAAAAACTTTTCCACGCGGGCAGGGCACCAGGCAAAAGCTAGTATTACATATAAGGTTCACACAAAATTTTAAATGATAAAGACCTAAGGCTACTCAATTTGCACCATAAAGACTATAATTTCATAATTCATTTTGTACACAATTACAGATTATACAGCAAGCTAGTGTTTAACAGTATCTAGGTTAGGTTTCACTCGTTATCAAGCTTATCATGTCCGGCTATTGTTGGGTAAAGTGTAAGCCGCTCCTAGATCGCAATGCGAGTAAAGAAATTCAATAGAGAAATATCGGTCTAGGTGAATAGCACCATGGAATCATAATGATTCCGTTTAAAATTCTTCTTCGTATTTCTCAAGGTCACATTGTAGAGGTTTGAATAGAAAATGCGGTCTAAAGACGAACTAGATCATTGAATTTTATCTAAAAAGAAATATAATATTATCGGAATATAGTTTTGTACCCGACAATTGTTAGGCAAGCGCCTTGATTGCAGAACCGAGTTATTTATAAGCAATTATCTGTAATTACACCGAATTACAAGTCATTGCATCATGGCATTAGCATATAAAAATGCTTGGAAATGAAATGTAACCTGGTATAGCAGACTTAATCTAGCACACCCACTAGGCAGGGAAAAGGGACGTTTTAAATGCCACCACACCATGACTAAGTTAGGAATGAATCTAGACATATATTTAATTAATTTCCTCTTCTACCATTGAACAACGGGGAAAGTCTGACTGACAATGAATTTCCTCAGTTCTGATGATGATGTGGAATGACGCGTGGTTCTCTTATTTGAATTCATTGACGTATATTCTATAGACACGAACGTCCTTCTAAACTATTTGTTCAAAATGTGAATTAAAATGACAGCCACAAGCTGTCAATAGTGACCATTCTAAAGTCAGTTTGAATGGATTGCAGTTCAATTCAGTTGAACACAGTGAATGTTCGGAACGCCAAATCTAGTACCTAGTACATATATATCTATGTTTGAATTGCTTTACCCGATTCTGAGAAAGAAACAAAAGAAAGAAATGTTTGACCAAACATGACCAAGACCAAACCCTATTTGATCAAACATTTTCTTAGCACGCCAAATCACAATACTGAATTTTAACTTAATACTCCTTAATGATTTCTTATGTTTACGCGAATGTTAGACATTGAAATAAAAACTAAAAACTATTTAAACGGATTTTATCGCGATTTTAATACTCCTTGTTTTGCGCTCCGCAAACCGCGCCTCTATCATTTCATTCAAATATTTATCATTATAATAAGGTTTGCAGTACATATAAAGCACACGCAAGGTCGCAACATTTTCGCGTGTTTCCCTTGCGCTGACTCAACCTTTCAATGTCATACATTAAAGACGTATAATTAATAAATTTGTTGATACATATGTACCCAATTATATTAATACCAAGTGCTTTGTCATTTCGTAATTAACAAGAGAGAAATAAAACTTATTTATACCAAACCAGAACCGATCAAAGATTAGAAAGAACTATAGAATTTAAATGACTGTATAAAAGCTTAATATTAGCGATGGCACAAATGTCTTCATATGCTTTTTGGGTCAATTATAAAGTCTATCTTTGTTTTATGCCCCAGATTTAGACTAGACTCTTGGAAGTCCTATTCTTGAATGACTAGTCTTTAATAGAATACACAAAGCGATGCCCTTACAAAGCGGGCTGGGAAATGTTTTTTTATAACGGTGCATGGGGTAGTTTGGTAGAAATGTTTGGATTTTTGTGTTATGTAAACGTAGAAACTTCTAAATGGATTCGTACGTGGTACACAGATACATCAAGTCCATTCAACTATATCTAAGAAAAGAATACAGTACAACTTTTACTCCGAGAAATTTTGTTAAAGCAAGCGAAGCCGCGAACAATATCTATTAATATTAAGATCAACATAAACACAAAGACACTCAAATCAATCAACATAACCAAATCGATACGCCAAACCCTACCGAACTACACAATTATAAACCCAAATAGCTATAAAAGCGTTGTCAGAGTCAAAAATACACACGATCGCATAATCCCGAGTCAAGTCTTAAGACATATGTGCGTTAAAACCGATCCAAATACGGCGCTCGTCTATTCCCGGCCGCAGTCGAGTTATGCTCTTGTTGTGTCTTATTTTTAGTTGTTATACAAGCATTATGTCAGGAACACTGTTATGTAAATGAACGGTACTGGATCGGTGAGTTTGTGGTAGAAGTGCTAGAAGATTGGTATTCGGTAGGTTGGTGTGGGCTGGAATATTGTAATACAGAAACAGCTATGTAACGGCAACAGTGACGAAGGGTCCATATAACTCGATTCTTACCGGCTTCCCTTTTGTATATATAATAAATAATAATATCAGCCCAGTATTATATACTGTCCCACTGTTGGGCAAGGGCCTCCTCTACTACTAAGAGAGATTAGGCCTTAGTCCACCACGCGGCCCTAGTGCGGATTGGTAGACATCACACACCCTCGAATATTCTTATAGAGAATTTCTCAGGTTTCCTCACGATGTTTTCTTTCACCGTTACAGCAAGGGATAATTCACAAAGAATACCCAAATATTTTTATAGAAAAGTAGGAGGTGACTGCCTTTGCGATTTGAACCTGCGGACTTTCTCGGCAATCTGTTCGACAACCAACTAGGCTATCGCCGCTTCCCTTTCGTAATTTTCGTAAAATCCAATTATCACTGGAACGATTTGTAGATCGCGTTTATACATATTATTAGTTTGAGTCGGAATCCCTTTCGGAAAATTTAGCCCTTCGCCACTGAACGGCAATGCTCTTGGTTCTTGTTGTAAGATTACTAGAAGCTTTAAAAATATGTCGTAATTCCTAATAACCCACAGCTTTTTCTAGTTTACCGTTTTTCTGCCATAACACAGTCGACAGATGAACAAGTAAAAAAAGAATATTGCAATGAGGTCTCCAATGTTCAATGTCCTAGAAATAAGTGACTCTGAGGTTTCAAGACTGCTAATTTAGAGAACATTCCTCAAGTCAAAGGTGATATTGAAGGTACTTTCATTGTAATGGTCCCAACTTTTAATAGAAGAAAGATCGTATCATTAAGGTTTATTGAGATGTTACTACGAAATTCTATCTAAATATATACAAAATGTATTGGTTTCGTGTTCTCTCGCATTAGTTGAAACGAGGCTACCGATTTGGATACTAAGTGCGGAGGGCAATTTTGTATCTAGATCGAACCTTTTTCACAAATTACACCATTCATTTTTATTACTAACCAAATTACCAGCAAAATAACAACAGACAAACATAGCTAAGTATAATGTATTTTCTAAGTATATACTAGTAGATACCTATTACTTCTTTTTTAGAAAAGTCATCATCATCATCTCAGCCACAGGAAGTCCACTGCTGAACATAGGCCTCCCCCAAGGATCTCCACGTCGACCTGTTGTTTAGAAAAGTACTATAATCATATATTTGCTTTACATTTGAAAAGTAATTCGTATTTTGTTCTGAAAAGATTAAGAACTTGCTCGCGATTCCTCTTGCGATGATATTTAATTGCTACACATCATTTCTTCCGATGATTCTCCCGCTTTGAAATGCATTCGTTCAGTTATAAAGGAAAATATTAAATTCAAGTGCAACCAGGCTTGTCGGCTTACAAACCGTCAAAGACCTAGACCATTCGAACAAGTCCTGAGTAACGTCAATCAAAACGTCAACATTGTTCACGAAGCGTTCTACGGCTCCATACCATCGGAACATCACAATGCATTGACGTTACATCACCTTTATAAATACGCACTCATGACACACACTATTAAATATATTGCATGTTAGTTCAAATGGATTGGAGTTTGACTAGCTTATGCCTGCGACTTTGCTAACTTGAAACTTTGTCTATAGTAAATCTTTCTTATAAGAGTATTGCTCCCGAATTAAACGGCACCTTTG
The DNA here is from genome assembly GCF_014839805.1 of Manduca sexta. Classification (NCBI taxonomy): domain Eukaryota; kingdom Metazoa; phylum Arthropoda; class Insecta; order Lepidoptera; family Sphingidae; genus Manduca; species Manduca sexta. The sequence continues at coordinate 12,576,550 of NC_051128.1, forward strand.
CAACCGTTTCTCTTGGTCGTTTACTTTTATTAAGGTCATGTCCTTGAAAGGTATTTGTGGCTGAATGTATCATACCTTTCCATTTGATCCGGATTGTATAAGTATATATGCATAAAGGTGGAAAACACTGCAGTTTATTCCAATCTATGGTATATATGATAGTCAACACATACAACAGGGCATCCCCGCTGTATTATTCATCAAATTACCATGTTTAGTGTTTACTTTAAGCAGCGATTACCGTTGTAATTGCTAACGACTGGCGACTAACAACCCACTTGGCGATCTGCCATTATTGTTAGGCATTCTACGATCGTCGTTCTAGGTGTTAAAGGTATGCTGGGATTGTACAATGCGCAGGCGCCGTCGTGGCGACTGGAATAGGATGCGGATGACGAACTGTTTGATCAATCGCGTACCTTTTTGACAGTCGGGCGGCATGAATAGTTTGGTCGTTATAGTGAGTGATCAGGATTATCATGATTAGAATACCGGAGGATTGTGACTTGTGAATCGATGATCCAAAGATTGGAATTAGGGAAGAAGCGAGTACTGAGCCTGCAGTAATAAGGATCACCAGATTTATATTTGCCAAAAGGTTTGCGTGGAGGGTAAATTATCAATTCACATCTTTTTTACTCCATTGCCATCTAATTATTATAATCTATAACTTCCTCAGTTCTTTATTATTTACAATAGATAGTTATAAATTGTCTCTTTCCGATAAAATTCAAAACTTAATAGCTGATTATTGGCAGATACTATGCATTTTTATATAAATCGTCACTTTTCTCCATAACTAACCAGCTGATGAAAAACCTCTTCTTTTGGCATCGTAACATTGCTGTTTGTTTTATTGATACGATAGTCCGTCAAACATTGCGCGAACCTCTACGCTTATCGGTTATACGCAAGTACCGCCACTTGCGACACTATTGCCGTAACGCGACACCGCACACGCAAGCGGATTGACGCCACCACTGACCGCCGCGCCGCATGCGCAGCTATCCATTGATCTCGGCGTACGGTGAACCGTGGAAGACACATTCCCTGGTCGGGCAATTGGTGTGACATTTCGAATGTTATTTTCTTTAACTTAAGTGTCAGTTTCGTTTGCGTCTGTATGAGGAATTATGAGGTATTTCTAATTGGGCATTAATTTCCAACTGATATTTGTGGACACAAATATTTCCTTCTTTAGGTTTCGATCATTTTGTATCTTGATTCGCAAATAGTATGGATCATGGACATTTATAATTTAGAAGCCCCAATTGCTTAAATTAATAACTAACATTAAGAAACATAAGTGACGTTATACTAGCAAGGTTAGTGCTTTGAATTCAGAGCACACGCATCGCGAAAATTACTTAAAAAAACATAGTTGCTAAAATCAAGTTATCAAGAAAATACAAAATCTAAATTTAATATAACCGTTTTATTTTATCTCAGAAATTATTTCCCCTTGCAATGCTTCACAACCGATTACCATAAAATGCTATGCAGGGGCAGTTAACTCAGTTTATCAACCCTATCAAATTCACTTAGGGTTGGCAAGCATACGATAGTCTTATAGCAAAAAGAAAAGAACAATAAAGTCACTTTGAAAAAGGAACTTTAATTAAAGTGCATTATAGTACAAAACCTTTTGAATCATAAGTTTTATAATAGTTTGGACGTATTCAACATTTCCACTTTTGTTAACCCTATCACACATCTGTTTCTGTCATGTGGGTATTGGCGTTTTTTTATCCTCGAGTTCCCATCCGTTGACATCTGGGTCATGTAACAAGACAGTTAAATATGGAAATGATGTATTATTCGAACGAACACATTTCGTTCCTAAAATGTTTATTTCTCTCTCACTTCGATGATTATAATCAACTTCGAAAGGCATAATAGAATTATAAATTCTATATTGGTAAGTCGATTTGTTAGTCGCATTGTTCAGACTTTGGCAAAGACTCCCTTTCCTTCGTTTAATATTCCATTTAGCGCTGACTTTGTCCATATTTCCCTGCTGTTAAACCTCAACTTTCTACATCCTAAGCTGTCTTAACCATCTTTATCTAGTATTTCTAGATTATCAGGTTACAATATATTTGATTAATTTCTCCCTACTTATGTTTATTACATTTACACTTGCTGGTGATAGGATATATTTTATATCCGTCCGGATAGCGACCACCGTACACAAGGTGTTAACATAGTGGCCGACGTAAGTGTATCGCGTTTCGAGATCAGCCTGTGTATATCCTGTAGCAACAGGCCGGCATAATTGTGTCGACTGTTGAGGCGTCATCATCGCTCGTAAATAGACATTCTATTGGACCATTCCACTTACACCCATCTTGTCAGTCGGCATTATATTGGACTCCATTCCACTTACCATCAGATACAGTGGAGTAATTTTGCCTTTGTTCTATAAAAAAGGCATTAAATGTCACCAATCCCTTCAGTACACGAAACATCATCACAGTCGAACAACTGCCCAACCAATTATCGTAATCTCAAACAATATATTACCCAAATCGGAATGTCACATAATTAAACAACAGTTAAGATAGCGAGCGGAATGCACGGGCACAGACCGGCCAGTCTAGACGGTTAATAGAAAACGAGTGTCGGGATTAGACGGAAATTACGATTTTCCATACGAGATATTTATAGAGATGTTGGGCGACATGTTTTGTTTGTACACTAGAGCGGAATTACAATGGTGTCGTGTTTTTATTTTAAAGATGCCAATATTTTCGACTAAAAACATCGTGTCCTAGAGTTCACATTTTAGTACCTTATCGCACCCTTAGAACTGACCTAAGTCAAAATGTATATATTTTCTGATATTGTTTAAAAAAACGGTCTTCCAAAGCGAGCTCTATAATCTAATGACAAGAAAAAGACAAAATGATAGAATAGAAACAGAGATTCTCACTTTCGACGACCGTCCAATTCATTGCCTTCTATATTGCTTACAAATCTTTTTTATTCGTTTTTCACAAATCGTCTTTAAGTTAGGTCACTTTAGTTCTAAGAGTGCGATATAGACAACATATTTGTAATTTGTCCTACTTTAAAACCTAGAATGGTTACTGCATACCAGTATGTGTTCAGAAAGTACGATATCACCAACAGTATGTGCAGAAGAGTGCGCAAAATTGCAGCATAATGGATGTCTCGGAGCGGCGCTGACTGCGGTTAAAAGCACAATACATAGCGACGTGTATGGTGTATTAGGGTTGTCACGCATCCAATTTTGGTGAATTATTTTGATTGAAAAGGTTTCTACTTTTTATTTTATTTTATTCTAACAACTGGATGACAAGTCTCCCTCGATGGTAAGCGGTCACCTAATTACTTGCAGTCCTGTTTGGCAGAAAATACAACAATAGCCAGGAGCACTCTATAAATTTTTATTATTTTTATCATAGACACTTTTAACGAACTCACAGTTTTTTTTTTTGTTATTTTTATTAAATGCTTGACTTTTTAGCTTTCAATAGAAATTATAATTTAGTCTAGTCTATAATATTCAATTCCTTAATCTTAATGTTTTATTCAGAAAGCATCAACAATCCTCCAGACATATAAAGGCTCAATTCTGGGGTAGTCTGCGAGCTAGCGCGCTGTAGTCGAAATTGTAGATGCAATTACTTCCACGGAAGCTTAGCACGAACTTCTACTTAAGGGAAACTTATAGCCTGAATTAGTTAGCTCGTTCGAAGACTCTAGCGTTCTCAGTTCGGTTTTAGAGTTAAGGTATATCGGGACCATGAAAGTCAGACTACTTATGACCACGAGTTGCACAATCTTTATTAAAACCGATTCTCATAAACTATGCGATGCTCACAGAACGTTAGTATAAAAGAAGCGGCATTGTAGTCAGTCTAATTAGAAGACCTGAGAATAATACTAAATATGCCAGTCTCCCAATAATCGAGGATACGGCGTCATGCAGTAGTTTAGAACTTTTATTTTATTTTATACGTGAACTGCAAAGTTGGGTCCAATAAATGAGTTGACTGACCAAAGATTACCCCTCGGCAGTCGACACAATTATGCCGGCCTCTTGGTACCGGGTATGCAAAGGCTGATCCTAGAACGCGACACACTTACATGGGCCTCTGTGGCAGGTTTTAACACTGTATACAGTGGTCACCATCCGGGCAAATATAAAACATATCCTACCACCAGCACAGTCCCCATAAATTATAATGCAAAGTGCCATTATATAGTTTATAGGCATCATACGATCAGGCAAGAGACCTCGTCTCATTCAGTAGCATCAAAAGGACAAAGTGATCGATAACACAGGATAATAATATGATAATAGTATGTTAATACCTCTGCGCAAAGTTGAATATTAACTAGCCATGAATAACAGGTTTGATCTGGTACATGGTTGTTCAAATAATGATTCATAAGAGGCACACATGAGTCAACATGAACTTGGAGACATTATCGTGTTAGATATTTTTTTATTACCCACGCTTGTCTCAAAAACAAAAACATAAAAGCAATATCTCATAATTAGTGACATGTTTTATGATGAGATAAAGAAGTCAAATGTAATATTTTGTTACCAGAGTTGCGTATATGAATAGAAGGACTGATGTCCCAAATCATTTACGTTTTAGTGGTTCCAACTTCTAAATATTAAACATTTCTTGGTTGATATTAATTCTATTAAACTATGTAATTATTAAAAAAAAATCCGTGTTGTGTATTTATGTAAAGCAAAACACTGGCACCCATACAGCATTAAATGATTCAATAATCACATGTAGTTTTATTTTATAATGTATTAAAATATAGAGGAAAGGTAGCGACCATTGTTGGTGTCCATGACCAACTGTATCAATGTAGGGATGTGACATTGAGGTAAGTGAAGAAAATAATTGAAAACAAGAAGATACATTCTGAAAAATTTATATCTCAGAAAAACAAAAACCACCTTGAATCACACCTGACAATCGTACCAAGAACGCAAAACCCGTAACACCTCACGCCTCAGCAATAAGCACCACAATTGCACAATCATCGATATTTACCAACAAATTCGTAATGTAGGCCGCAAGGACACGAGCGTCAACGCTCGGGGAATATAAAACTCGTTGGGATCAACATGTGCATTATATTGGAGTGACGCAAGACCGGTGGACCACCTTGCCGACTGCGACACGACCAGTTAATTGCTATAGTTGCGCTTAAGGCAAGCGCATTGGGTTGTCAACATTTTAATTATATTTAGCGTTGAATTCATGGATATTAACGTAATTTAATTACTGGTGGAAAGGACAGCATTTATTGCATGTATTTCGATAAAAACATCAGTTTAGTCTATAATTTAAACAACAATGGAAACTGATATTGAAAGACAAACGTTGCTATGACGTTCAACAGAAAGATAGTTTAACGTTTCTTAATGAAAATTACCCAACTTTTTTGTACTTGATTAATTATATTAATTTAATCGCATCAATTATTGAGTATTCAAAAATCTCTAATTATAATTAAAATAATCCCAAATAACCACTAAATGAAACTCAATTTAAACCGCTTTCACCAAGTTACCATTGAAACCAATTGTTGATTATCCCATTCATGATTAAGTTGACCCTATTTCAAGAGTCAGAAATGGACCGTGACTCACAAGACTCGTTTCGGGTCATTTGCTCATTAAAAAACTCGACCGACGGCCTTGGTGTAAATGACTCCTTCCTGTTTTTGTCATTTCTTGCAATTTTCGCGACTCGAGACCATTTTTGGACATATTCATTAAATGTTCCTAACCTCTGGCAATGTATACGTCTTAATAAGCAAGATTAATAAAGTGTTCAGAGTATTTATTGCTGTGACCTGGATGTCTTAATGTAAAATCTGCACTGTACATGTGGTGAAGCCGAGTTGTAGGAAATCTTGGGGACATATGCCGCTCCCGATATGGCGTTAAGCTTACATCATGGATCATGATGATGCGGGCGCAGAACCCTAACCATTTTTTTCCTTCTCTTATTTTTTATCCATACGGGCGTGGCAATATGACCACACTGTATCTGATGGTTAGTGAAGTGGTAGCTGGATAGTGTCTAATGACGAGAGATATTTATCCATCGTCAATCGACACAATTATGCAGGCCTGTTTAAAATCATCAAACTGGGGTACCGCGCTTTTGAATCATCTGGTATTATCTGGCATAATGCATACTCGTTTAGAACCTGCCTTTGCCACTAATAGTAGCTTCCTAAAGACCATTCACAGACGAATCTTTAGATTACCCTCTAATGGAATCCTTGACCAACCACCAAAAACACGGGACACTCTCACTATCGTTTGAAAACATGGTTAAATGTCAAGGAGTTAAGACAGTTAATTGTTTAAACGTGTCCAATTAGCGTTATCGTCTTTCGCAAACGCGAGTCAATCATCGTAACCTCCTCGTAATTAAGCGTGAAATTTTTAAACAATGCTAGTTATTCTGATTTATGTTTACGCGAATGTTAGACATCGAAATAAAACTATGTAGTTTTCGGTTTTTACTAGGTTTTTTTAATATTTCAATTTTCTCCCGACGTTTCGAAGACTGTAAGCTTCGAGATCACGAGACGATTATTTCGCAGTTCTATTTTTTCATTCGTGCTTACAGGCTTACACGGTTTCGGAAGGCAAGGGTTTCGCTGTGCGTCATTAGTAAAATTCGTAGGCGAAGAATGCTGCGTTTACCATCATGCAGACCGTTTGCTCGTTTGCCTACTAAGGTAATAACAAACTGTTTAGAAAAAATACGATATTCAAAAATATCTTCCGCGACATCAGCAAAACTTTTAACTATAATAAAAAGTTATATTATGATTTGTGTAGTTCCACAGATGGTGAGCACAGAAATGTCAGTGTTTCAATTGATAGCGTTAAAAATAGAGCGCCACCGCCATGAATGGTTGCTTTGTGAGATAACCGCGCCGCCTGCGCCGGCGCAGCCCCCATACACGATAAACGAGTGTATGATCACATGGAAGACAAACAATCGATGCTGCTTGTTATAGATCCACGTTCATCCTATATTTGTGGTTATTTTGAATAATTTTAGGTTGCTTTAAATATTTCGGAATAACATAATTGAGTAGATATATTATAACAACTTCCAAAAAATGTTTTAACATTCTGATGCAATGGAATCAACATTGTTTGTAAAAACATGTTATTATATTAGTAAAAACCCATGATATACCAGCTTAGTTAAATGTAATAAATTTATATTATTTCTAATTATATGAATGTATTTCATTAAAAAGGCAGTAGAGCTACGCTATCTAATCATATCAATTAATTATGATGGTAGTTATAACTTCACACACATTGTTATTAAATACAAAATTAAATTACAAATTCATTTACATTTAAACATTATACTATGAACAAGATGCAAAAATTTTTTTTAGATATTAATATTGTTTAATCTAGCATAGTGCTAAACATGTTTTGATAAGCTTCAAACATATATATTCAAACAACCTCATTGAGTTAAAATACTTTTTGCTTATTAATTTGTAGGTTTCTAATACTCAGATGATCTATCTACCTTGCTTATAGCAAATTGATTTGATCTTAAAGGTGATCCATCATCTTAAATCCTAAAATAATAATCCTATAAAAATGGGCAAGTATTTCATAAAAAACAAACAACAATAAATGTAACCATTAATTCTCATACGAAAGAAACAAGGAGCCGTAACTGTTTGAATACAAATAGATAAAAACAGGAAGTGAGTCCATTTCTTGTGTTATCACAATGAGTGCGTGCAACGGTTTTGATAACAGCAGGATGGTCTTACACAATACTTACAGGATGCATGTGTCTAGTTTTTTTTTTATCATATATTTCCTTCCGTCTTGATTGGATTGTGTAATTGTTTTGATATGTTTATGCTGTGCAATTAGCTAGGTGGGTTTGAGACATAGTTGGAGTGATTAACAATTTTGTGGAAAACAAATTTAATTAAGTGGGCTTGGAATTTCCAGTATGGAAATAATCATTCTGTCATATCATGGGACAGAAATTAACTTGTCATACTGTGGGAGCATTTGTTACGCCACTACCTACCTCTGAAGGTATTTGTTTAATTTCACATATTATCATTGCAAATATGAATAAATATATTTTGTGCTTAACTGTAATTAATGATGCAGACAGATGTTTCTGTCCTCCATTACTTCACCAAAAGTTTACTTATGCATTTATTAAATTTAAATAACAATAAAATTATGCACATCATATTTTTCATATTCACTGTGCCCTTGAAATTTAAATATTCTTTATTAGAATTGTGATCACAAGTTGTCAACAGTTTAAATTATAATTTATTTCTTCACTTAATTATGTGCATTACATTTTGAATTCAGGCTTGTTTTGAATATTTAGCACTTTTAATGACAGAATAATATGATTCATTCAATTTAATCAGAATTACACAAATATTGACTCTTTAAACAAAATTGCCTGTATTAGTAATTATTAAGAACAAATGAATAAATGTGACATAAATAACATTGACTTAGTAATTTAATGTGAATAATATTTACACTAAAATTATGGTTACAGACATCTATTTTTCGCTAGTTTTACAGGTGGTGCCCAAATTCGTTGGCATATCTTTTTTCTCTTGGTACATAGAAATTATAAATATTGAAATTAAACTAATTTTCGGATTCTATCGCGGTTAGTATTTTATTTTTCTCCCGACGTTTCGAAGACTTTGCAGCCTTCATGGTCACGGGGGGGGACTGAGGTGTTGTTCAAAAATATTTTTTTACTATGGTTTCGATGTCAAGATCTTTATGTAAGATTCGTAAGGTAGGTTTAAATTTAATTAATATTGAACGTAAAAACAAATTTGATAGATGGGCGAAACCGGTCCAAGTCGACGGTTATTCATAAATTCTGATTAGTTATAGGAATGTTTGACAATGTATAATCCGCTCACACCGCAAGGCGGGCGTCACAGCCCCGCCGTTGCAGCTGCATCTAAATGAAACTAAATTTGTGCCATCGTAAACCATTAGCGCGTATTTGTTTACGTTACGTCGTCGAATATTTACAAAAGCGCACGTAATAAAAGAAATCTTATTCCCCGTAAACATTACGGCGTGTTTGTAAACAACACCGGCGAAATTCCGTGTAACGAGTTAAAACTTACCAGAACTTTGACGAAGCGGTTTTCCAGCTCGTCCCTGTCCGGCATCGGCGGCTTCGTTCGGTTCCTAGTGGACGGCTGCCGAACATGATGGCTCTTCCCTGACACACCCGTACCGTCCAACATGGTCTGCTGCCTCGAAGTTATCAAACCCATTGTACACAAAACACTCATACAAAACACATCACATCTCCCGGAAACATCGTGTCATTTCTTTTATCACAGATAAGCACAAAAGCACGGTTTGTATAAAAATCACATTACGCGGTCGCGAGGTGTTAGAAAATGTGTTCGACAGCAACTAAAACAACAAAGCAAACTTGAACGGACGGTGAAGGCCACTGATGTTAAGTTAACCGCGAACGCTACAGTGCGAAGTTAGCTGTGATTCACGATAAGAAACCGTTGGAAATTATTTCTTGTATATTTTTATTCCAAAAGATTAATATGAAGTCGTAAATGATCTATGTATGTTTTATATACTAACTTTAAATATTTATCATGATTGTAATTTAACATCAGCTACAGCTGCAGCACGAAAAGGTTATATTTCTCAACGAATGATTCGTTCATGTCATTTTGACAACAAAATCGTATTGCCAGTTAACAAATGCTAAATTTACCGAAGTGAAAAAAAACTATAAGTAAATCGTTTATTTGCTAGTTTCCATTAGTCTTTTACATTAGCGTCACGCTTTCAAATGCCGATATGATATAGTTCAAATCAAAGCTATTAATACAATATTTTCATTGAAATGGCTTTTTAAAGTATAGGCGTAATTTAACTTTTATAGATATATTGTGTTACTTATACTTAAATGACTTAAGTAACATAATGTTTCATGGTTTTAATTCTCTAGAAAGATTATTTTTTCCAATAATTAACTATAAGAAAACAAATTACAATTTAATTTTATTGGAACATTTTTAAGTAAATTATTACGAAATAATATGATGGAAATAATTAATCTATTTATAATATTATACATTATCATAAATTAAATCATCAGATATTCCTGGAAAGTTCATTGAGCTAGCAACCCAATACAGTAACCGTCAGTTTTTCCGGTATTTCGTTTAGAAATCGGTCCAGTCTCAAATATTTACAAATGAATAATGCCGTACTTTTTGATACTGTTTCCTACGCTAGTGTAATAAACAGGGGTGTAGCTTCCGCCGTATCAGCCGTATCAGTGATACGGGCCCCCTCTTGATCCATACCTACATGAAACTAAGTGGACGCCCAAAAATTCGCACTGTCCTGAAGAGCCCCCAACAAATATAGACATAGGTCCCACCTATAGCAAGCTACGCTACTGGTGATAAATAAGAATTCAGAAATCAAAGAGTCAGAGGATGTTACCTAAAATAACCCGCAATATTCAGATTTCCAGGTTATATTTACCTATTCACCAGGGTCATTGCCAGATAAAACGTAAGTAGGTACTTTTATAGAATCTTTTGTTTATGGGACTGGGCTGGTAAGTGTGTCACAATAATTTTAGAGGCTATTTTGAATTTGGTAAACAACTTATAATACTTACTGGTGAGTAAATATTTATCACAGGAAAAGTCATTAGCCAGAGATAGAGAGGCTGGTAAGCTGTTTTGAAAAATAGTTTAGCAAATGTAAATATGATTGCTTATTCATTATTGTTAATCATTACTTATATATAACAACATACCTATATGTATAGCAACATACTTACCAACTATGAATGACTTGTACCTAAGTTGATACAATATTTTAAATTACTCTGTCAGTGATGTAGTGGTATTGTTATATGATGTCATGCTGAAATCTTGGGTTCTTTTCCTGTTGATTATATTTGGTTTTTCTGCTCAATAGCAGCTGTAGTTTGTAATTTGCAGACAGTTTGTTGTAGGCTCGTCCCATCACATGAGATGGAGAAAAAATTAGGTCCACTTCTTAAAGTGGCTTACCTCTGTCTACCCCTTCACGGATAAATGGTGTGAGTGTATGTATATTATACTAAATTTAAATTGGTAATTTTGGCAATATCAACAAAATAGCAATTATTGTATTAAAAAGATAATTGTTAAAGTGTTGAAAATAGTCTGTTGACCATCCAACCTGGGACTCTAGCCAAGACACCCTCCTACAATTCTTAATGCTTTAACGAAAAAATATGGGACCAGCATAACTAAGCCATAGACATCAATTAGATTTAGTCATTCCCATGATTGTGGAAAGGTATCATGGCCTGTGCTTGAAAAGTGACCTATGGTGATATTCAAGATATCACCGTAGGTCACTTTTCAAGCCTAAGTTAAATTAAATAACCATACCAGCAATTTACTCTTTAATGTGGGGTAGTATGAAAATATATTTTGTTACATCATTCATACAATTCATAGGACACAGGTTGGTAAATAAAACACTATACATGCGTTTTATACATTTTTATTGGTTATAATCCTTTAAAATGGTTTTATTCGTACAAAATTTATAGCGGTAACGAGAACAATGTTATTGCCCGTGTCTACTCACAGTAATATAAACTATACACCAATGTTTTTGTTAGCACCATTTTTTTTGCTTTTTCAATTTTTTTTACAAACATATCATTACCTTAAATTGCTAATGCAGAAACGAAAAGATCATGGTCTTTTATCTATAATAACTATATAACGTATGATTAACATTACTTGATATTGTTCAGAACACGCTGCACGCGTGACGCGTGACGTAGCCTCGCCTCACAGCGTGAAACGGAATTTTGGTCCGGCTTCAACAACACAATGACATCTTGATGCATTTTGTTAATAATATTAATATGAAATCTCCCATCAGTACAGTCTTTGGTTAGGACAGAGAAGACATCCGAGATACCACTTAAATTTATAATATCACAAGCATAAAGTGTTGAAACAGATTACAAAAAATTTCAGTCACATTTTTCATTATTGTGTCAAAGCTTACAATTTTGTCGAAACGACACCTCTACACGAACTAAACGCCGAGTGCAAAACTTTAGACATATTGGCCGCTATACATGCTGGGTGGTGTTTGGACCAGTGGCGAAGTGTAACAACCGAAAGGTAACCCGACCAATATGCATAAATGCAGTCTCCAAATAGTTCTAATAAAGGGAAGCCAGCAGGGATCGAGGTATAAGGACCTTTCGCCACTGGGTTGGACACCTACTACCTACGCGCTACATACAAGCGGAATACGTTAAGACTACTAGAGGATGGCTATTAAACTAAGTTAGATGAAATCCGACAAAGGGCACAATGCACGAAGTACTATGCGAAGTTCGTACAGTAGTGTACATCGTCTGTTTGTCCGCGCACTACTTACACAAGTACTCTTTAATACTTTCAAGGCATATACGATGCTCTAAATAAATCCACCTTAAGCTAAATTACTAAAACCTTACATAAAACCCGACGCGACACTTTCAAAACTGGCACCAAATTAATACCAGCATTCGGTAGTGTTGCGCCGGCGCATAATTCTAAAATGTTTAAAGGCACAATAAAATGAGCTTATGGCAGCTATATGCCTACGTTACGGGGACAATAAGCAAGACCCACAAGTACAACGCGAATGGTCGGGAAGTGTGAAAATAGAAATGCTTGTAACAGTTTTATGCTAAACGTTAAATAATGCTATCCCCTCCTCGGAAAACAAAAACATTATCAAGCTCTTAGGAACCTTAATTGTCTATGCTTGATTCAATTGTCTATACTAGGTACACCTAAAATACTCAAGGGTTTCTCCCTCCATAAATATAATTAAATATTTATTATCACCTATCTTAGTACAAGGCATACCTATATTAATTTTACATAAATTCTTCATTATGGTAACAACGGGCACATTGTGATAACGGGACAGATATACTTATTCACTATAAATATAAACTCTAATGTGTTATTAATATCTAGACACCAAAACAATATTTTCATACACATTGTCTTGGAAACACCAATAGTCCTAACATCCAGAATTTATCAAGTTTCAACAAAATATAATACATCTTATATATAGTAACATAGTCAATATAATATTTATATAATTCTCACTTATATTTCAAACATTTTCAACATTGACCGATTGGAGAAATTCTGGACATTGTACTTACCAAAGCGCACACTCGGAAACCCAATAATGATGGGACTACACAAACTAAAATCAACAAACTTAACCATCATAATTTCTACACAAAACCAATAATTTCCATCTGCGCCGACGCAGATATAATTTGCTTTAGTAAGTAATGTCCCGGTCCCGTTACTCACGCGCCGTTGGGCCCCGCCTTCACAGATCACCTCCAATAGATACCGCACCGTATTTAATGCATTTGCACTAATCTAAATCATACACATGGTGAATTAGTGCGTATTTGCAACAACCAATCATAGAGCTTCATTTCTTCGCACCAATGTTCCATTTTTGAAACAGCCAATCAGATGGCTCAAATTTTTAACCGCACTTCGTTCCAATTTTGAATCTTTAGTGGACATTTGAACTGGCCAATCAGATTGCTGCATACTTCCCTCGTATACTCGCTGCATAGTTATGCGGTATCCATTGTCGATCTTCAGCCGCCGCTCCTTCCTCATATGTTCACGCGTGTTCACTTGGAGGATGGGTAGTAATAGAGCACCGCGCAGCCGGGCAGCTGCCAGCGGGACGCGTGCAGCTCGATGAGTTGCAGCAGCGTGCGGCGGATGGAGGGCGCGGCGGCCGTGTTGAGGAACGCGTCGCGGACTGCCGTCAGCAGCCGCTCCAGGTCGCCCGGCAGCTGCGCCTCCAGGTCGCGACCGATGTACGTCAGCACGAAGAATAGGTTCTCCGTCTGGAACGGGACGTGGTATGTTTTTAGTAGTTTTGTGGGTATAAGCTAAATATTTTTATACAATTTGGGAGCTATATTATTGACTCAAGCGTAATACAAACTTTGTATTACAAAGTAGCAGAAAACTCCAAGATTCGAAGAAGAAGCATTGGGGTTCTGTCTAGTTCTCGGTTCTCATTATCTCAAAAAGCCTAAAATCTCATTGGCAATGTGATTTCTATATACTACCCGTAGTCAAAATATTAACGTAAGTACTTACATCACTGGCGGAGGGCACCGGCTGCCGGATGCAGTCCTCGCAGCACTTGCAGATGAGCGTGAGCAGCACCTGTCCGGGCTGGGCCGACGCGCCGCGCCGCTGGATGGCGCGCCGCCGCAGCTGGCAGTACATCTCCAGCAGGAACGACAGGAACGCCATCAGCCGCGGCCGTCCGCCGCCCACCATGGCGCCAAGCAACTGGAAACATCAACCAAAATGTCAAAAACTGACAAAATGTGTGTTATATGAAAGTCATTTTAAGGAGAGTTTCAGCAAGAATATCGAGAGTGAAGAAGAAATTAAGCAGGCCGGCATAACTGTACCAACCGTCCGAGGATGTTTATTTAGCCTAAAACGTGTTGACCGGTAAATACCGGCTTCACTTACCATAAAATGGTGGCCACTTTGGCGTGCCGGGAATACAAAAAAGCAGATTCACGCCTTATCGAAACAATTATTGTCAGTGATATCGCAATATTGTAAGGATCATTAACATTTTTTTTTTACCTTGATATCATAGTGTTGTTGATAAATCGCTCATTACAATCCATTGCAAAAAAAACATCGAAACAATTTATTTTTGACATGCTTACAAATGCCTTTTTCGATTAGTCTCGTTTCATAATACTTATTTGGAATAGGACGATAAAGACGATACTAGCGACAATACGAAAGCCGACATAAACAAAGCCGCCGTCAATGCTGACAGTAGTACAGCTGGTAGTTAGCGGTGTGTACCTTGTCGCGGTCGTGGTACCACTGCTGGCAGGTGTTGAGCAGCGATTCGAGGAAGGTCTCGGTCTGCTCGCGCTCCACCACGGCGATGCAGCGGCGCGCGGCGGGCAGCGCGTACCGCGGCGACTCCACCGCGCGCGACACCAGGTGCCCCACCGCGTCCATCAGCGTGCGCGCGCACACCGCGTTCGGGTCTGCAACACCACACACTTCAAATATTATATATCAGCGACGGGCTAGCCGCTTTGAAGGTAATGCAGACAGTGACCGCCATAAACGTCGCAAGGCCTCAAGCAAAAGCAAAAAAAAGATATGAGGCCCCGGGAGGAGCAAAAAAAAGATTCCCGTTTGAAATCAATTCATCGGTAAGATCATAAAAAAAACATCCTTCAAGGCACATGCGCGAGGCTCTAGGCGGATGCCTGATTCGCGGATTCTGGCTGCAGGCGTAACAAAAAGTTTGTACCTCAGTTCACTCTGTATTAGGAGTTACGACGAGTACTTTGAAGAACTGTTTAAAATGATCCCATTCTCTCCTTTCCTTAACAGAACTTGGTTTGCGAAACCACACCTTCAATATCTTTGGTCAAAATTGTTTTCGATGATCTTTTCACTTACCATCAGGTGCAGTGAGGCCATTTTGCCCTGCCCACGACAAAATGAAAATCAGAATGATCTTATTGATCCAGAACAAATCATTTTAAGCTCGCCAGATCTCAATCTGGTAGAGAAGAGTTGGTGGGGAGATTATAGACCTTTTTTCAGTGAGTTATTTGCGTCAGCACTCTATTATTCAAAATGAAAGCGAAAGAAATTATTCATTATGTTTAAGCGCCGCCCTGGCTTGCCTAATTAATCAAAAGTAACAAGTTCAATACAAACATATAATATACAGTTCTACTAATATAACATTCAATTATAAGATTTGGTACATGCGAGTACAAACTAAAATACATCAAGACGAACAATCTTCAACAATTAACAATTCCAAATGGAGACCTTGGATTTCAATCAAAAGCACATGAGTGTATCCAACATGAAGCAAATACTAATTTCTGGCATTACATTTTGTCTATCGTTCACAGCATCAATTTTAGTTTAATAATTGGATTTCCCAAATGTTGCTTGATTGTAGTGTTGTATAGATATAGGGAATCTTCCAAAGCTTATACCCAGCCTATCATTTTAGATCTATAATAACAAGAACTATACCCTCAAGCGCCTTGTCGATGCACTCCTGGATCTCAGCGGGGAAGGTGCCCAAATCCCCTGCATCAGCCGCCAGGCCCAGGGCAGCCATGCCGCTTGCCAACGCATCTGCCGACGTCAGAGACTTGGACCTCTTGAGACCGGGGGTGAACGACTGCGGGCGGATGCTCTTGCCGTTCCCGTTGATCAGGGAAGAAGGGGGGGATTTCTTCTTCTCTGGAATGATTGCCGTCTGCGGCTGCAGTTTGAAATGCACTCGGGGGCCCACCTGGAAAATGTTATATGTTTCTATTAATATGATTTCGTTTACAAACTTCATTCTGAGGACAACGGAAAAAGTCGAAACGGTAATAATTATTTTAAACGCTCATGACTTTTTATCCCCGAAGGGGTAGGCAGAGGCGCAACTGGTGCCCCCAATTTTCTCCGTGCAAACTACGCGACCGAGACAGTCAGTCCAATTATTATTTTGTTGTCAGTAAGTGTACCTAATTTTATGATTAATCATTATTGAGAACTATAACTGTTAGCTACTTCGTAGAATTTAATTTAATCTCTGCCTAATCGGGGTAAAGACCTACGAAAAGGTTAAAATTCACACAAACTGAATGAATAAAGCCGGCCTCGACAATAACCGAATCAACTCGAGGTCAAGTGGGAATAAACTTTCTTAATACACGCCAGTTTGTGTGGGCCGAGCCTAACGCACTTGTTACTTGTTACAAACGCATTCCGCGAACGATATAATTGAACGATAACTCACAGTCTACTGTGGTCTACCTGGAACCTCAGCAGTTTGTTACTCTCGTATGATTATGTAGGGATCAGTGGCATAGGTTGACATAGAGACGTCCTTTATCAAAATTTGTTCGCATTCAGGGCAGTGCGAACTTTTGGGCGCCAGCTTAGTCTAATGTAGTTAAGCGCCAAGAGGGGCCAGTAAAGCTCCGGGGGCCCGTATTAGGTATTGATACGGCGGTAGCTACGCCCCTGATAGGTATAGAGGTATAGGTATAAGCTGAGTTATGGTAGTTAATAAATTCATAAACACGTGTTATTCGACACTATCTGGACCCTTACTCCGTATACCATCAGGAACAGTGGGGGTCATTTAACCGGCCCATATATAAAAAAAAATATTAATAATATAAAACTACACATACATACACTCTCGCCTTTCATCCCAAAATATAACAGCGACACCAATAACTATATATTATCTACTGGTCTAATGAGGGCTGGAATTTTAAAAAGGCTTTGGGCTACATTGAAAGGAGCCCTTATATAGATCTGCGTAGTCCCTCTCACCTGTGCATGCGGCACGTTCCCGCTGGAGGTGCTGTTGAGCAGCGCGTGCGGCGGCAGCACGGGGCGGTAGTGCGGCGGCACCTGCGCGTGCAGCACCGCCGAGCGCGAGTGCTGCAGGCCCACGCTCGCGTACCCGATGCCCATCGCCGGCCTGCAACGTAACAACAATTTCTTACACGCTACTCGGCCAATGTGAGAGGCTTAGAACAAAAAAATATTTCCAAACAATTTTTATAGAAACGAATAACATATGAGCTGGCAATTCATGTGATAGATTTAAACTATAAAATGATTGTGATAAACCGGAACGTTACTCTTTAAAAATATTATAAACCCTTGTCCTTCTCCAGTGGCGTAAAATAAACAATTACCTGATAATGGGTTTTATGTATCCTACAGAGAGTGACAGTAAATTTACGTAAGTATTGTAAATAAAACTTTATTTTAACGCACGCTACGTTTCCACACATGTTTGAGCCCATATTTAACGAATATAAAAAAATATATAAGTATATATAAATATATAAGTTTTTTATAAACTATTATACTGAATCAACAAAGAGCATGTAATATGAAGTACGAACCAAGTGAGCAAATGTCAGCCCAACTGTACAAATACAATATGCCATAATGGCTCTATACAGCTAGCAAACATTTTCATTTTTTTTACACGACATTGAAAACAACCTTTAGTAATTAAATTTGAATCTTAGGGTCATTAAGATTAAAAACAAATTTTGCATATGAACAGCATACTACGTGTATTTCTGTATAAATAAACAGTATAGGATTGATTTTTGAATGTTGCCTCATAGTTCCTGATACCCACATCAAAATACGCACAATTACTTAATCTTTACGTGACTGTCTAAAAAGGCGTATTGAATTCCCAAAATGTACATAACTTCCTTTATTCTACCAAACTTATAACAGCCAAGCTTATATGAAGTGGTACCCAAAGGCAGCTATTATAGTTATACTTTTTTGAGCCTATAACCTCAAGGAAGTTCAAACAAAACATAATATTATACTACCTACAATATCAGTGCATCAAATGCTCCGCCTTCATTGACATTCCTGTGCAGCCCTACAATATTAGCATTTAACAGTCATGCAATCAATGCGCGGTAGGTACTCTCATTCAATAATACTTTACGTAATATGAGAGAGACACGTATAGGTAGAGTCAGCAACAAAAGCAGCTGCAGAAATTTAAAATTTCATATCGCCCTAAATTTTTTCTGTCCAAAAAATCGTTTTCTCTTCATTAAAATATACCTTAAAGAGTTTATTTTATGCTAGATAAAGAAACAAGAGTATATCGATTAAAATTAATATGTAGAAGCGTTTTGAAGTTTTGAATTTCTTCAACTACTTTTGTGGCTGAGTGAACAAGTATTTGTTACGCAAGTTGGATAATGAACATCAGCTATCATTAATGTTACAACAAACGCTGCTATTTAAAGTATTCCTCCTCCATCTTGCAACCGCACTATTTCTAGAGGAAAAAAAATTCCAGCGAACTTTTCTGATAATTAGCAAAGTTTCATCATATTTCTGTAGCTATTTGCAACAATAGAAAGAATTATTTCCATTAATAACCATAAAACCATATCAACGGTTGAAAAGCTAATTAACTTAAGCTACATATTTCTGCGACACTATGTACATATTTAAAATTAGCACATTTTTCTGTTTATTTAAACGAGTTAAACATTTTCGCAAAATAAATGTCGATTAGCCTTGGAACCGTCGATATAATTATCAATTGAATAAAACTAAATCGATATACGTAATCGTTAAGTCACGTATGACTGTTAGTCCAAAAAAAAAATCAACAATCACAATGGCGGTCACATAGTCACCCGTTATGGTGTTCGGATCCTGCGCAACGTCACTGTGTAAGCAAATCAGTTGGCGCGGGAGCCTTGCCGTGCCCAAAACAAAACGATATCGATTATAATGGTGATGTCATTGCGGCTGGTTCAGTTTGTGTCATCAGAGTGTTTGACCTTTGGAAATAGACACGTCTTTACAGGATTCAACAAGCTTATAGTACGAGATCCCACTGCAGAATTAGTGCGCTCATCGAGTACATGTTAAAAACTACATTCTTACACATATTTATGCTTAGAAGAATATATATCTACTAGGTTGCCTATTAAAACTTGGCCGCAAATATTTTTAATTAAATTATTGTTAATTGATTTTTCGGAAAACATTTCATTCATTTGTTTTTCAAATAAAATATCGTCCACTTCATGACAATACACATAAAGACTCTGAAAACCACGGTTGCCGTTGCGCACTTGGCCGCACCTCTTCGCAGCCAGGTGTAAGCAGGTATGACTATGATACATTTACTCGTTCATAATGTATATTTATTAGCTATACATCAAATTA
Source organism: Manduca sexta (assembly GCF_014839805.1). Taxonomy (NCBI): domain Eukaryota; kingdom Metazoa; phylum Arthropoda; class Insecta; order Lepidoptera; family Sphingidae; genus Manduca; species Manduca sexta. The sequence goes on from NC_051128.1 coordinate 12,596,482, forward strand.
AAGCTGATTTTTTCTGTTGATCATGATACACGGTTGCCTAGTTAAATCTAGCCGCAAATAAGGGTTGCCGACTCTTAAAAATGATAAATATTGAAGGTAGAGTGAAAGAGAGCTAGCGCGTAATATTACCAGTCAGAAAAGGATAGCGAGTACTAGCTGTACGACACTTTTGAGCCATTGCGCATACGCCTGATGATCGTGTTCTCAACCACCAGTTAAAACAATTTTAGATACAACTTAATAAATACTCCAAAAAAAAGTTTTCTCAAAATGATAAATGTAAAAATTACCACAATAAATTACTATCCATTAAAAATAAAATTAGGGTTACTCACGTAAAATAAAATTTTATTGTGCAAGTACTGTTTGAGTAAATATTATATTTTATTCAAGTATTCAATAACTTATTACATATAAATGAAGCATTTAAGTAACTCAAAAATTAAACAAACGTATCTTATCTATCCGTAAATTTTATTTAAAAATCTGAACCATCAGAGCTTTCATTTTCACTATCATAGAAGCTATCACTTTCATAACTTTCATCGCTAGAAATATCATAATCATCGTCATTATCGGAAGATTTATTCGTGGAATCACAGAGAACATTTTCAACTTGCATTGGAGCTGAATCTCCCAGAAACCATGTAGAATTCTTCTGTATCTTTATGCTTTAAAACTGTAATTTTTTAAGACACGCTGTATGATATCCAAAGTCATAGGTAGATTCAATTGTTAATATGATATCATTGTATTTATATTTTTTTTTTACGACGAAATAATAACATTAGCAAACACTTTTTGAATGATACATCATCAAAGTCAAGTACATTGGATTTTTTTCTCACACAGAAAACACGCCTTCATCTTCATGAATTTTATTCGAAGTTTATTAACCCATTTAGCATCGGAATGTTTGCCGGCAAACATGACAGCTACATGACGTGTGTCACGGGAATATAACCTTATTATGTACTACATGCTATGTATGTTATCCTTTTCTGACTGGTAATATAACGCGCTAGCTCTCTTTCACTCTACCTTCAATATTTATCATTTTTAAGAGTCGGCAACCCTTATTTGCGGCCAGATTTAATTAGGCAACTGTGTATCATGATCAACAGAAAAATTCAGCTTTAATTTGATGTATAGCTAATAAATATACATTATGAACGAGTAAATGTATCATAGTCATACCTGCTTACACCTGGCTGCGAAGAGGTGCGGCCAAGTGCGCAACGGCAACCGTGGTTTTTCAGAGTCTTTATGTGTATTGTCATGAAGTGGACGATATTTTATTTGAAAAACAAATGAATGAAATGTTTTCCGAAAAATCAATTAACAATAATTTAATTAAAAATATTTGCGGCCAAGTTTTAATAGGCAACCTAGTAGATATATATTCTTCTAAGCATAAATATGTGTAAGAATGTAGTTTTTAACATATACTCGATGAGCGCACTAATTCTGCAGCGGGATCTTAGACTATTAGTTGATTGCCTGATTAAGTTCAGTTTAAAGAGAAAACAACCGCATGCATATTAAAATACTACATTTTCTAATTTGTTTTGTTAAATCACAGAATGATTAGCCGTCATTCGTCTAATAAGTGTCACACGTTGCAACTGCCAGTAAGTATAGCAAAACAAGCCACCATTGAATTAACTGTATATGACAAAGGTTTATAGACAGCAGATGACAAGTCATACTACGGCTTGCAGGCTTAATTCAAACCAAAATACAAAAGATCCTGAATAACCATTACCCACTACTAATGGCGGCAAGCGGTTATAGCCTAGTTGGGCGTAGGACTGCCGAGACTAATAGCTTATTATAATTATAGCTTGCTTTAACGGTAATGGAAAACATCGTGAGGAAACCTGCATACTTGATAAATTCTTCAAGAATTTACAGGTTTGTGAAGTCTGCCAATCCGTATTAGGCCAGCGTGGTGGACTAAGGCCTAATACCTCTTAATAGTAGAGGTGAGCCGTGCCCGACAGAGTATACTGTATACAATACGGGGCTGACATTACTTATTATTATAAATATAATGGCGGCATTTCTTAAAGAGTAGATTATGTTTTTTAGTGTTACCTACCCGAGTGACCCTGACAAATACTTGCCACGAATTCTTCCCACTGTCCTATTGTTTACTCTGTAAAATAAGTTTTGTGCTGTACGAAAGAAATAAAACGAGTCCCTGTAGTAATGAAGGTCGGTCAAGAAACGCTACTCATTCGAGCAAGTTATGATGAATTTTACAACACAAGTCAACCAACCATTTAGTGGAAACATGCTCTATGTCGACATTATTGAAAAGAGCTTTATTAAAAAAACCCTATACTGACTAGTGAGTGCTTAGTAGATATACCTCATAGTAGAGGAGAAGATTAATTCAATATTGATGAAGACTAATCTTTCATTTTGAAAGTATATTAGTCAAGCTTACTATATTACTCATCATTTATAAAGTTAAAAAAGAAAACAATGTAAATTGTACAATGTAAAATATCGTAGCGGCTGACGTAGTTGAATCAAAGGTAAATACGCAGCAACACTTGCGGATCATATAAAGAGCAAGAGCGTCGCAAATATGACATTAAAAAACTCCAATCCTTAAATATTGTTACGCAAGGAGCAATTAATATCGACTCGCGGCCGACGTTCGCAATGTCTATAATTGACGCATAAAAAGCCCTTCGCGGCCCACATATAAACTACTTTAATAAGAGCACCGGTGTTGCGTAAATGAGTCATACAAGCCGTGGATTAACTGTAAACAATAGCGAAAATGTCCGCATGTGATGAGAGAACGCACACCGGTGCCGGCAATACCGGCCCGCCGCCCGTAATGGGGCCAAGTGGCATGTCCTGTCTGCTCACTTGACAACCGGCTTGCACCTTCACCGCTACGTGCATATGTGCGTGTGTTACTATGCTGCGAATGATTTACAGCATGCGGGGTGCTGTATTTGCATATTGCGAGCCCTGTCTATTGTATGCGAATATTGTGGTTTTGGGCAAAATTAAGGAGGGTATATTTGTAGTCGTATATTAAAATAAAAACATTGAAACTCATGTCTCTTATTTTAAATTAGGTAATAAAATTCCTATAATCTGTTTAATTGAAATAACAAAAAGATTGAACAGTATTTATTGAACAATCCCTACTCCCTAAGATGGATGATGTTACATTAGTAAAATTTCTCGTGTTACAGCCTTTCAAATTGTGGGTTCAAAATGAATGCGTAAGTAGCACCTACAGCAAATACACCTAGAAGACCTAGAGATTATATTCGAAACTCCATACGTAAATAACCACCGGTGTTTAATAATCCTTATCAATAACATCAGCGGCCACTTTCTTTTCGCCTTACACGTTCCGTTTTCGCTTCATACAATTACTTTCATTACGTTGCGCTTTGTTCAGAAATAATTTACGAATTACGGAAACCACAATCAATTTACGGTCATCCATTAGCCTGTCAGTGGGTACACGATTGCGCCTCGATTCCAGCTTTCCTGCGGCCCGATGCGGTATCACGTCGCGATCGCAGCCATTTCCGATTAAACAATTGAGTTTATATATTATACAAGAAAACAAAATAACTAGGTTTCGTGCATAAGTTAAGAGAGATAGCACTATACTATCTTATAGCAGTGATTCTATCTCCTTAAATTATATTAAGGTGTTTTCGTAAGAACAATACGTATAATATTGAATCTAAAATGGACATAACTTAATCTCACATAATCACAAAATAAAAAATATGCCAATCGACATTCGTGCATTCAGCTCTTAATTTTCATATATTTATTTACTCATCTTGACACGCATTTCACTAATTAATTCATGCATTAGGTACCTACTCAATCATCGTCTTCTAATTTTGAATTCCAAGATGAATGTTTTTGACATTAAATTAAGTACTAACGGCAGATAACCCTTTGTCTTAAACATAAATGAATACTTAAGATAACCCAACCCGCCCTACAATTTAGCAAGAATCCCATTTATACTTCCATTTGAGGAGCATCACATGCCACCGAGATTGAAGATAACGTATAAACCTACAAAATTAATGACACGAATGAATTGTCATTTGTTCAAGAAGTTCCAAACGAGTCGAGAACAATCGCAAGGGAAACGGAACGATATGGACAGCTGAATGATTTTAAATGAATATGTAAATCAAGGGCGAATGCATGCACTCCGTCACTGTCGTCTAGAACAACATCAAAGGTAGGTACAATAATCGAAATATTGCATCCAAAGATGGCTTTAATGTCAGCGAATGCAAATATCATGTAACGTGCCATTTAAAATTACATCAATAAGATAATTTGATTAGCTTTTAGTTACTAGAGTCATATCGGAAATCCGAAAATTATATGTTTAGAGTTTTTCTACGTTGTTAGACAGATTTTATGCCAATAAAACAATAGTAAGGGATTTGCGTGGCGTTCATAATTCTAACCAATGTAAATTGCAACTTTTTATTCCAACTAAAATAATAAAAACAAAGAAAATTAAGAATGACCTCATCTTTACTTACATATCTAAATCATTTTCAACAAAACAACTCTCAAAACATAAATTATAAAATCAAAACTTAAATCATAAAACGCAACATTTGTATATTTCAACTAATACATTTAAACATGTGACCTCAATGCAACCCAAGGTTACAGCAGAGTTGTGGACAGCCACAAGCAAGTGCTGGGACGAGAGACGATCTCTGTGGTCAATGTGGAGGACACTAGACAGCAAACGCGGTTAGAAGACACACGATAGGAACAATCCTACAGATTATATTACCGTATGTGCGACTCAGGCTATTTGACGCGCAACTACGTTGTATTATAGTAATGGAATTTGCACCGATGCCAGTGGAGAATGCATTTGAAAGTAAAACTAAAATCGTTACGTATTCCTTCTATTATACATGCTTAATATGCAAGAAAAATATCAGAAATAACACTACGAATCCTCAAAAATTCAATAAATGATTTACTGTAGAAGATCGAGTAGGTAGTAAACATCGTGGTGTCAAGTCGCATCGTCTGAGATAGCTATCGCGGAAACAAAATAAACTTGAAAAATTTCAATCTTTTTATACGGCATTAGTAGGTACCAAAATAAATTGAAATATGGACTCATGAATTTAAGATTAATCGCAAGTCGACCATGATATATTTTTGTACTTGCTGATATTAAGTCGGCAGGTTATAGCAACATTGTAGCCAGGTTAAGTGGCCAGTCGCATAGAGTAAATTAAATCAACACATTTACAGGAGCCACTAAATGAATTGGATTTGCTTTATACTCCTCACGTAGCGTCTAAGATGTTAAGTGTTTGTCGTGTCGTAAAACTAGTAAACCTTAGTACACGTTTCTTTTATTGTCAGACTAAAAGGAACGTGCAGAATTAATTTGCTTTTACAAGCCCTGGACCACTCGCAAATAACGATTACAGAACAAAAGAACTACAGATCGAGGAATCGATAATCGATATCTCTTACACTTTTTTGCTATTTTGGTTTGACAGCTGCATAGAAACGCACAGTTCACATTCACATTGAGAATGTCAAGTATCGGACGAGTTGACAGCGTGATATTGATAGGTCAGGCAAGAGATTTCTTTCATACGGGCACGTACAGGGCACGAAAAGTAATGGCGACTCCACTGTCCCTGATGGTAAGTGAAGTGGAGTCCATGAAAAATGTTTATCCATCGCCAATCAACACAATTATGCCGACAAGCTTGAACTAAATATACATAGGATCCCGAGACGCGATACACTTAAGTGAGCCACTACGGCAGGTTTTACACCTTGCGTGGTGGTCGATATCCGTGCTGATAATAAGATATATCTTCCCACCACTAATGTTTTTTTAAATTTTATACCATGCTTAATGCAGTATAATTAAGCACGACGTAACTAATTCACGTGGAGTTCTTGTTTGACTTTTTATTATTTAAGTACTTTTGCTTTAATCTATTCTATTTTTATTTAATGATTTTATAAACACCACTTATTAGCCATCTAACGAAAAAAAACAATAATTCAATAATATCATCATCTATATAAGGGTTAAGTAATGAATACATTGAACAATAATTTCAAGATCTAAATATTGCTAAGCGCCTGCACCAAATATGGTGGTGAAGACCACCTGTGTACATTTACATAATAAAAGGTTTTTGCCATCAACGCTATAAAGATGCGTTTATAACAAGTAAAAATATTGGAAAACTTCAATGAAATCATACTTATAAACGGTTGTCGATTACGCGCAATAGATGTTTTCAATTTTAATAAATACTCCATATTAGTTTGCTGTCTAGATACACCAATTTTCCCGCCTTGTGATACTAAGTTAATACGTCAAAGTGCATTGACATCGCGTTATCCATCATCTTTCAAGTACTGTTATGATATGAACTAGATCTCAAGAAAGCTTTCAAGTTAAGGACTCTGCACTTACGATAAAGTATAGCATAATCATTTACCTTGCTTAGTTAAAATAGCTAGCACATAAATATGCGCTCGTTCAAACTAACAATACAACAACCTTCATATGACAATGTGATCACACCAAGCGCTAAGTTGGGCAGCCGTGACGCACAAACGAACAATTGTTTAGTCTAAAGTCGAGACATAATAACGATGATGAACACCAAGCTACACAAAAACAGAACAACTTGTGTCTGTTTAAAAAAACATTAGTATTTGGTTAAACAGTAGAGCATAATGATTTTCGATTTAAAAATATCGTGGAGTAGCAAAAAGTTTTAACTGAAGAAACCACAAGTCGTTCTATAGGCATTTAACGGCTATGTAGTATATTATGAAATAAATGTTTTCGTCAATGTTTCAGAATACTCTCATATCGATATTTCATCAGACATAATAAATTTTTATGCTAATTAAGATAGTGAACTTAAAAGTGAATAAATTATTTAAACTTAGACTTGTATTATTTTCGTATTAAACGTAAGTCTAAGAGAGTTTGTAATAGAATTAATAAAATAAATAGTTACAAATATGAACGAGTAGTGAAGTAGTGCCTTACCAATTACGAGTCTAATTTTTGGGATTGTTGCCAGATTTTATTTTGCGTTTTATCAAATGTAACAAACCTAAAAAAATACTAAAACAACTAAGAAGAGTTTTCAATTGTAATAGAAAACAAAATATCTGATTGACTCAGATTTTGGCGTTCTCAGGCGGATGGTAGAGCGTGAGACATTTTTGTTTAACTATAGATTCCATCAGTGTTTCGTGTTTGGCTTAGAGAGATTTTTCCTATAAGTAATAAATATGATTTGGGGAATACATTATAACGATGTAGAGTCTATAGGTGGTAACATCAATGGCCGACCTACCCACCCTGAGTTGATAGCGTGATATTAGGTGACAACTTGTATGGTTTCCAGAATCTGATAAAGTATTACAAATAGTACCTAATTACATTAAAACTAAGATAAGCTATAGAACTGTGATGCAACTAGATTTGAAAATATGATTCGAATGGGGGGATGCCAATGCTTGAAACTTTGCATGTCATTTACAAAACAAGACCATATTAATAAATACAAATGTACCCAAAAGGGAAGACAGAACTCCAGAAGACCCGTTCTATCATCAGATGTGATTACCCAATATAATATATTATTCTATACGAATTGAACTTTGGATCAGACTACATGGCTTATGTTTCGCTGCTACCAAGCCATTAATACTGTTCATGAATCATCAAATACCTATTGCAATAACCTGTAATTTGTAACTGAGAACATAAAGGGTAATTAAAGCGTGCGACTTTAGTAACAACATCATCAACTTATAAACTCGCAATTCTGCACATTTTAATTTAAATATAATTAACAAACAGAAACATCTAGACTCACTCTAACACTAGACAGATAACCGTAAGTAATGACTCGAAGATAATAAATCTATTCTATGTTAGCAATTTGCATTACAAAAGAATGTTGTTTGTGCGGTGATAAACATGTCACATATATTTTAAAATATAACAATTTAGAAGTTAATTCTGTTATATAGTTTTTTCTTCAAACTGACTATACGTTTGTTGGCCTGGCAGGGCTGGCTTACACAAACACTCCGGGTGAGTGCTTCAGGCACTCGAAACCCTTACAAATTAAGTGACCATGCTGAGGGCGACCCACTAACGGATGACGACTCGGCTTAGGGCGATCACTGGGAGAGGATGAGACATCAACGATTGTGGGACCGCGAGTCACGTGAAGCGATCTACAATCTACTTATGTTATCGTCGTCGTCGCGCGGGCTGGAAATATCAGAAGGGATTTCTGGAGTATTCGGTATTTTAAAACCGCGAAAAACCCCAGGCGTTGTGGCGTTCTCATTAAAGATATACTGGGTGTACTATACTCGCTATTAGCTGTTGCTGATATGAATGAATCTCCGCATTTGAATATGTATAAGTCATAGTAACCGCTATCAAATGGTTTGAATGTTTCGCCACAAATGAATAAAATTTTAAGTAACAATACTTCGCCGGAATGTCTATACGACCTGTCTACCGCTTTGGTCACATGAAGATGCTATCAGGCGAGCGGCAGGCTCGTCTTAACGATTGTAAAAATCGTAGAAACTAAACTCACGAAATTAACTTTTAGCAATTGACGAGGTGCAGAGTAGGTGGCACGGGTTATATTGTTTTATAAAATGACACTCTGGTTACATATAACTATCTGAAGGTTGTGCTGTAAAAGATAGCGATTGCTTTTCGACTTTACCTATCAAACCAGCAATGTACGTAATATAATGTGTGTTTTTATATTTAGTTGAAGACACAAACCTAAAGGTTTCGTGGAGGATCTTAAGTAATAACTAATGTCGGTGCATTCGTTTTATTCTGCACGCGATCACCCGTGCCTACCTCTGCTCTGTTGTCAGTAAGTTGTCATTCACCAACAATTCGACGTCATGCAACCGACAAGAGTTAAGTATGTGGTTTGAAGCTATTTGTTAAGTATACATGAAGGGAAAATAAATTACTTTGCTAGATTTTGGACGCAGCTCTATCCGTGTTAGTCTCTTTACTTAAACCGAGATCTACAGTATACATTTGGGATGAAGCTCTATGTTACTCTCCGACCTAAAGATTATCCATAAGTTTGAAATGATATTGGATCAAACATGAACGACAAACAACACTCTTCTATTTTAATTAGTATTGCCAACATTTTTTTGCTGAACCCGCAATTAATGGCGCGCAATAATAAAAATCACTAAAAGTCTGATTTTCCATCAAAATCGTCATGTTCATAGTGATTGAAAAATACAAAGTTGGAAAGTGTTAGCTGCGCGTTTCATACGTGATTATTATCAATGAACACAATGAGGATACTGCTGTACCAGGGATGACTCGCTCCAACGCGTTCTAAATTACTAAAGTCACCGCGCCGAGCCAATGAACGTTACAACAGCATCATCAGATAAATGATGTATTAACTAGAAAATACATCGTTTTTGGTAAACATGAAAATTTTTCCACTGGCGTAATTCTTTTGTTGCAATCAACAAATAAACGTTTTGTTTGCGCTCTCCTTGGTCTCTTTCACTCATATTTTCATGAATGTTAAATTAATAAAAAAATATGCGAATAATAAAGAGCTGATACGAGGAAAATCACAAGATATTGTCTCGTCAGTTAACTATGTTGTATGAATGATTAGTACTCACACATCCGAGGTGGAATATCTTCCTCGCACCATGTTCGCGGCTCTAGCTCGTACCGCACAGACCACAGCACACAGATCACGGTACACACAATTCAGCACCACTATATCGCACTTGTCATCTCACTGTATAAATAAATTCTTGTTTACGCGAGCTACAATATTTATCACTACTATCTTTAAAGCTCCTCGCAAATCTCAGTGCAAACTTGGCAATGCCGTCGACAAATTACGTTTCATTTCCCTCGCATCCCAAATGTATTAATAGCGTTCAGTGTCCGCCAAGCATTCTATCTTAGCGCCGGATTTCCAGAAACCGATGCATAAGTTCGCAGAGATGGACGTCGCGACCCCGGGCGGTGTGACACTTGCGTAGGGTCGGCGTAGGGTTGAGTTTCGTTCGTGAGCGTTCGTGTGATAATTTCGATGATTGTGAGTTTGCGGCGTGCGCGCCGGTCGGGAACTCCGCGCGGTTCCCGGCGCGTTGGCGGAGTGCGACGCGGCCGCGCGACGTTGGCTCGGCGTCGGGCTCGTTTCGGAGTGCGCGCGGGCGTACACGCGTCACAGTCGCGCCGCGCTCGACAACAAAGTGATAACAAAAACTCCACAATTGATAGTACGTGTACCAGCGCGCCGCGCCGACGCACGCCGCGGCCGCATCATAGTTTCGCGCGTCGTCCGCGCGGCGCGGCTTGCGATTTTTGTTATGGCTCGGTTGGCGATGCGCCAACGGCCACCATGGCGGACGATTACATTACTACCGTTGATGAGAAACAAACTAGCGGCGCAAGGTCAAAAGCAGCCAGGACGGAAGAGCGGCCAGCGTTTTAGTCATTCATTCAGACTCATTTGAGGCTGATTCAGGCGGTTGGCGGCACACGAGTAAACAACGTCGGCTAAACGTTTAGCGCGTGCTATGGAAAAGTTCATCGTTCAAGCCGGGGCCGGCGCGGAATCATGGTATCGGCAGTGCGGCATCAGTCATCACCTCACTAGTCGGCCGGTCGACCGCCAATTACGTCACATCGCAAGTGGGTGCCAAAGTTGCGCACACGCCGATCATGTCCTAGGACCTTGTTTCGACATCACATTAATGCGAACACTTAAGGAAACTTGCAAACACCTTACACTTTACTCATTCAACGGCATTTCCATCGGGCTTATTTGAATAAAAAAAATTATTAGCTACGCAATACATTTTACAATTTTCAGATATAAGGTCATTTCTATATTTAGGAAGACATGAATCACACTCATAGTGTACAATGACAAATAACGATTAGTAGATCGAAGCCGATTTTGGCAGCGTTACACTTCAACTAGGAAACATAAAGCTTACCTATTATGAAGGTCCAGCGGCTTGGCCATGGTGAACTCCTTGGCGTGCACGTTCAGCTTGTTAGTGGAAGTGGACGAGGCGCCGGCGGTAGTGGCGGTGGCCGTCGCTCCCGCGGCCGCACCCGTTGTCGCCACGGCGTCTGTGCGTACACCTGGTGGTCAACGCCACTCGTCAAGAGAAGAGGGTGATAGGACAGGTGAACAGACAGTTAAATAAATTATGTATCATGAAAATTAATCATCATTCAAGATCAGATGTGCGAGCGATTCTTTGTGCTTAGCGGAAGGGGAGCAGGGAAATATGTATGAATGAATGTCGGTGGAAGTTTGCCAAATGGACTGGTAACCGAGTCTCAAAATACGTTCTTTCCCTTTCAAATGGAGCAAATTGCCCTGTAATTGTGTCTTTGTTGGTTGCATTTTTTTTAATATTTTTTAACAACAAGTTTAACTAAAATCTGCTTCGTCTGTAAAGTTTGTTTGTATTCCGGGAGTTAATTTAATTTGCGGCGGTTATTTAATTTTCGTCCCTCACGTAGAATTGATGCTTCTCTCGAGTGTAAAATCTTATTAGTCATAGCACGACAAAATCCTATTACTGGAAAATTGAATAATGCTGTATTTAGATAACTATGGGTATAATAACTAAATTGGAATTGTTGGTTTTTCTTTTTTTGTACTATAGCTGGATGGCGTTATTAACATGCAATTCTTCAAGATAGTTTGTTTTAGATCCAGAAACGTCTAAACGTTAGGAGTAAGAGACAGATTCTGCTACGGTGTTAAAAATACATTGGAGGATCCATACTCCTTAGAAATGACGTAACAAAACTTATAAGTCGTGAATGCGAAGTGTGTGTAAATTATGTGAACAATGTTTCGACCGTACAGCAGAAATGGACAAGCTCAATGTAACTCGTATGATTGTCCCAAGGAAATTAGTCTGAGTAACAATTTTGCTATTGCAGTCCTTATTCCTATATGGTAATGAAATACAATCACAACTCCAGTCAATGTTCTATTATAAAAAAAGTCTAAATTCGAATAATCTAGAAATGAATACACAAATCAATTAAGTATATAGCCAAATCAAAGTTGCAGAATTTGCTGTATGTACCAACAAGCATCATCAACTAAATGACGAATCCTATACGAACCCGAAAAATTCCTTTTCTAATCAACTGTAACGTTCCAACTGGCACAAGGACACTTGTCAGCTCGTCTTATAAAAGTGGACTAAATTTAGAACTCTGTGCAGGACATCAGACGTCTGAGCGAAAACATTCAAATAAAATGCTAAAAGAAACTAATGGAGTGAACAAAAAAGTCAATAGAAACTATTGGAGTGATTTTATCGCACTTGCATTTCCTACAAAATGAAAAGAGGCATAATATGTGCATATACCATAGTTTGTAGAGTTTATTTTATAATGTGATATGGAGCGAATCTATTGCCATACCTGGTATTAATTTTCAATCCATGGAAATCAAGCTATTTTTCATATCTCACACAATTTTTAGTTGGCTGATCTGAAACTGACTCTCGCTAGCAACTGGACACAGGTCTGCCCGAAGATTATCAAATCCATCTATTGGAAACAACCTGTATCCAGCGTTTTATTGCGCCTTTTATCAGGTCGCTTGTGGACGTCCAATGCTCCACTTTCCATTCTAAAACCTCGAAATTTCCTATATTCTATTTAGTGTCTCTACTATCTTGTGCCCATTTCCCTACCCTTTGCATCGTGATAAGACACTGCATTTGTGGAGAATGTATACAGTTTCTGTTAACTGACAAGAGATGGCGCTATATCTATTCCACATAAATCGCTTTTAATAAAAACTGATAAGAAATGGGTAAAAAGCAACCATTGGGGATCCTACCTAGACCAGTAAAGACTGCTTACCAAGTTTTCTACTTCAATCCATCGAGACGCAAATTCCTTATCCAATCAAACGGAGCGCCCAAACTGGCCCAAGGACGAGACGGCTTGCGTGTTTATAAAACTGAACTAATTTTAGTGAAGTCCACGCAGACATGACCTGTGAACGCTGTACATCAAACCGATGTACGAATTATTATGGGGCTCGTAAAAATTGTTTTATGTGTACAGTATTTATTTCGTACCTTACAGGCCGGCAAAGCATTTAATATTTTTCTAGTATTATGGATGTAAAATTTAAATGCACGTTACCCTATACCATCATGTTGGCCGTCAGCTCGTCTGCCTTCGAGGCAATAAAAGGGATACCAGTTGCTACTAGCCCCTTCTCCTATACAATTAACCTACTAAGGTGCTCCTTTCCTTCGTTAGGAGTAGCGTTAAACTGCGAACTTTTTTGTGACGAAGTTAGGCCCCAGGATGCGACAGTTTAATTTAGACATGGAGTTGTATTATGATCTTTACCATCGATTCGCAATTCTGTTTGCAACCGATAAATAACATGATTGTCGGAAATATTAAATTCCTCGATGATGTGAGAATGCATACATAATGAGACCAAAACGTACAAAAAACAAACAGAACAATGTAGCGAAACGCATGACTCATTACTGTCGTAAATCTTATTTCACAACATTTAAACAAATTATGATATTTAATTTTATTTCTCTAAGTTGGAAATAAATCTTTCGAATAAAAACAGAGTTATCGTAAAAACCTCACCACTAGAATTTAAAAAATGTGACATTGATCTCATATTAATAAATATTGAATTTTATAGTGTTTAAAAAATTGTCTACACTCTACAATAAAAAAGAATTGTAAGCAAGAGGTCCAATCAAGATCTTTCACATCCCGAGACACTTCCAAGGCCAGAGTGATATCCTGCGGGTCCATAGACGGAGCGATACATATAGGACCACCTTGTCGATATTATGTTTTATGCCTTTATTGACAAGAAAAAAGCTTTATCCGATACTGGACTAGCATGACTAATCGATTATATTACATTTAAATATCTCCGTGACCTTAGGCAATGCACAAACTTGTCCACTAATGTACAGTTTGTTTAATAAAGATTCAATCAAAACTCTTCGCTTGGCAAATACGAATGATAATAATTTTGTCTTATAATTATAACATTATATTATAAAATTTACATTCAAAATGATATAGAGTATTGACACATTTTTTTTTTAAGGAATTTAATTTTAAATAATTCCTAGATGTACTTGAGGTCCTTGGGCCAATTTAGCTAGGTTTAAACTTATAATATTGTTAAACAAGATTACTCTACTAACTTATTGACCAGACCACCTCCTTGCTACCCCTTATGACATGTTCATACATACATACATAACATCACGCATTTATCCCCGCAGGGGTATGCAGAGGTGCAACTAGGGCACCCACTTTTCGCCAAGTATGTTCCGTCCCATGATGTGATAGGGGGCGAACCTGTCGCCATATCGGGCACAAATTCCAGACTCCGGGCTGATACTGAGCAGAAAAACCCAAATAATATCACTTTGCCCAACCCGGGATTCGAACCCAGGACCTCAGAGCGCTATTGTACCGGTCATACAATACAACTACGCCACCGAGGCAGTCCTCATGACTTCACTCCTATCTTCATTATTCATCTCTATCATCAAAGAACCAAAACAATCCATACAGCAGTAACGAATACAAGCCTCTACTTACATTATAACATGGTAATTGAATATGAAACCCGCTCATTACTTACATAATGAAACTGAATCCCGTGCAGTTACCGCTGCATTGTCGCGGTCCGCGCAGTTTAGATGCTAGATTTCTAGATCACCTATATTGTGTCCTAACACACGTGCGCGGTGTCCCGCACCGATGGGCAAATGGGAAATCATGCGTTACCATATAACATCTACAATTGTAATGAATATGGTCTTCAACTACATGTAATGGTAGATAGGTAGTTTCAATATAAGTTTTGTAGCGATTGTGTGACCGCTTCGATGGCGTAGTTGTATTGCTTGTGCGCTACGACTGTCGCTCTAAAGTCTCGGGTTCAGATCCCAGGTCGTATAGAAATATTAGTTTCTGCTCAGTATCAGCCTGGGGTCTGGAATTTGTACTCAATATGGCAATAGGCTCACTCCGTACTATGTGGCATGGAAAAAAACACGCTAGTTGTGCCTCTATATACCTCTTAAGGGATAAAATGCGTAAGTATATGTATGTGTATGTAAGTTTTGTAGTATTTGGCCAATGAGTAGTATTTAGCAAATGAGTGACCCTATGTTTAGATGACATCGACATCCGTGAATACCTAAAGTATGACGGAATCAATGCGTTGCCGACCTTTGAGAAGAGGACAAGGAAGGATAGTGACGATGGTCAGGTGGTAACACTAAGCGCACTGAAAGTAACAGTGCAATTTCATATTACTACTTTAACCCATTTGCTATAAGATGATGTGACCAAGTCGGATCATTGCTTCTACAGACAAATCTTAATATAGAGTCGCTCTACCACTCAATGCTAACAGAATATTAAGCATTTTCAGAGGTCATAATTCCCAAAGACCGCATCCTTCTCCTAGTGTTCTACAACTTCCACTAAACATGAATGATGTTGGTATGCTGATATATACAGAGAATACTATCATCAATATTAGCTATATCCACTATTGATAACACCTAATTGAAATGCTGTCGGTAACGTTTCACGAGGATCACTCAATAAAATAAACCATTTTCGATGTATCAATATGTTTTCTTTCTAAAATCACACCAGATGTGAAAAGCTAGACTTCGCAATTTATATACCTATGAAATGCTATTTCACACATCATCCAAGATAAACAAAACTATTAACCTAACCTACTAGAATTATTTTAGCATATTTTTTCTACACACAATAAACGTATACATCAGATATTGAGAACTTTTACATAAAAGTAATTATGTTCGTTGAAATCGGAAAAATATTGAATTTTGTCCGCACAGCCAACCATCGTCAAAACAAATATTTTAATATTTTTTTTAATTTACCACGAAGCTGCTATGTAAAACCTCCTTTCAAACGCAACAAAACTACAAATTGTTTCACGACGCGATCTCTATTCCATAGCCACGAAACTTCACAAATCCAACGTCACCGCTGACAAATCAACCAAAATAACCACAATAAACGTTGTTAATAAAACCACTATGACGGATCACTGTTATTTAATTTGATATCTTAAACATAAACTTAAAGAACTACATTATTGTGGCTGCTCGCCGGCAGCCCGTGACAGGAAGAAGGAAGTGGAGGCGTGTTGCCACAAAAACAAATTAAATTACATATTAACAAATGTTACCCTAAACAAATATAAATGTACCCATTCAACATGCCTCCTTACATTTATATTTTTACCTAAATCATATCATACACTACTCATATCAAGTATTTTAAATTAAAACAATAGCTCTATAAACATTACCTTCAGTATAACATATTAATTGTAACTTATTATTTTTTATTTTATTTTTTTAAGTTTATATTACAATTATCATCTTTTAATTAAACAATTTAAACCAATGTTTATCTCAACATAATATCCATCTGAAAGATAAATTACTTTTACAACAACTTTAACATATCTCTAAATTTATTAAATTTATTACTTCCCAATGGTTTTGTTAAAATGTCTGCTATATTTTGATCAGATGCAATTTTTATAACATCAATTAAACCAATTTTAACACTTTCATGAACAAAATGATAATGAACTTCAATATGTTTTGAATTTTTGTGAAATTTCCGTATTTAGCAATAATTTGAGCTCCAATATTATCTTCATATATTTTTACAGGTTTACAATCTTTCTGACAAATCTCATTAATTAAACAAACTATAAATTTAATTTCAGTAACAGCTTCTGACAGCGCAATGTATTCAGCAAATGTAGATGACTTTGTTACACAATTTTGTTTCTTTGATTTCCAAAATATTACATTCCCAAACAGTCTAATTACAAATCCTGTTGTTGATTTCCTACTGACAATATCTCCTGCAAAATCTGCATCTACATAGCAATCTAACATATCAGAATTTATATTCATGTTATAAATTAATTTTATATGTTTTGTTAAGTAAAGATATTTAAGTACTCGCAAAGCATATTTAAAATGTGTCTCATTATAGCAATTTTGGAATCTACTCAAATAATTAACACTGAACGATATATCTGGTCTTGTACCTGAACTAATATATAAAAGTGCTCCAATTAAATTTCTATATTTTACATTCTCATTTATATTACAGTTTTCTAGTTTAAGATTTACTTCCATTGGTGTAGTATATAACTTTGTATTTATTATATTATAACGCTTAGCTAATGATTCTATATATGATTCCTGACTCAGTGTCATGGTCTTATTCTTTTATAATCATAATCAATATGTATTCCAATGTATTCTTTAACTTTACCCATATCCTTCATAGTAAATTTACTTAACAGTTTGTTTTTAATATTACTCATTACCTTTTCATCTTTACAACATATTAACAAATCATCAACATATAACAAAATGTATACACTCACATTAGTATCCAATTTAAAATATAAACAAAAGTCATATTTACTTCTCTGAAATCCAAGACTAGTTAAAAACTTATTGACACATTCATACCAAGCCCGAGGGCTTTCTTTTAAACCATATAATGTTTTATTTAATTTATAAACTCTATCAGTGCCATCATCATAACCAATTGGCTGGTTTACATAAACTTCAGATAAAATTTTACCATTTAAAAAAGCAGTTTCAACATCCATCTGATGTATATTAAGATTATTTTGACAACAATAAGACAATAACAATTTTAAAGTTTGCATTTTAGCAACGGGTGAATATATATCATCAATAAAATCTTTTTGTTGAAAACCTCTTACTACTAACCTAGCTTTAAATTTATTTTCGGCTTTCTTTCTGTATATCCATTTCACATCTAAAGGCTGTTTGTCTGCTGGTTTACTTACAAGTCTCCAGGTCTCATTTTTGCCAAACTGTTCATCTCACGATTCATAGCCTCAGTCCATTCTTTTGCTTCATCGCTAGTTATTGCCTCCTGAAAATTATCTGGAATCATAGCATCACAATAGTTAACAGTTATACAATAATAACCAAATTCTTCATCAAACCGGAAGTTGGTGGCTTGATTTTACGCCGATTTCTTGTTTCAATTACTTTATTATCATCATAACTTTCATTTGTTTCAGCATTCAAATCTTCATTAATTTTCTCATTATTTTCTTCTGCATTAGTCTCTTTCTTCTCTTCTATAATTTTCTCTTCCAATTTATTCGGCTGGCTATTACTTTTATCATTTTTTCTCTTCTCTATTATCATCGAGACCAATACACATTACATCATCTTCAATTATATCACAATGTCTTGCTACAACTATTCTATTGTTTATTAATACTCTATATCCAACATCTGTATAGCCCATTAGTATGCCAAGCTCGGCTTTCCTGTCCCATTTACATTTTTCTCTTTTCCTCTGGTGTTCTAACAAATACTTTACTTCCATATATCCTTAAATTTTCAATGCTTGGCCTTTGTTTGAAAAATATCTCATAAGGCGTCTTCCTTTCTATAGTGCCATTTGTTAATGTTCTATTCTTTAAATAAGCTGCGGCCATAACCACTTCAGGCCAAAATCTTTTATGTACTTTTGCCTCTGCCAAAAGACATCTTGACATATCCATTATTGATCTATTAAACCTTTCTGCTGTGCCATTTAATTCATGCACATATGGCGGACAAGATTTAATCATTATTCCCTTTGATCTTGCAAAGTCAAACACTCTTTTATTAATGTATTCCTTTCCATTATCACATCTCAATTCTTTAATATTTTTCCCAGTTAAATTTTGTATCTCATTAACATACTGCATTAAACAATTATATACTTTATCTTTTGACGGAATACAATAAACTTTTGCCAACTTACTATAGTCATCTATAAAACTTAAGAAATATTTTTCACCATTAAAACCTGTAGTTCTGTGTGGCCCATTTAAATCTGTGTGTACAATTTCTAATATATCCTGTGCTCGTTTTCTATTATTTTTAAATGGCAAGTTATGCATTTTATTTTCAATACATATAGCACATTTCATGTACTTACATTCAATCTCCTTTGGTAATCCTTTCAATAATTCACTTGTACACATAGTATTCAAATTGTTAAAGTTTATATGACCAAGCATCCTATGTAATTTCTCCTTCACTGTCATACTTGATTTCTTCACTAAATTAGCATGTAATGTACTTGCATTTATATAACCTTTTAATTTATACAGTCTATCTTCTTTCACTGCTATAGCTATAATAGTTCCATAGACGTTATATATTTTTGATTGTCGTCCCCTGGAAACAATTTTATGATTGTCTGTAATCTTTGAATAGCTCAATAAATTTGCTTTCATCTCTTTGACATAGAAAACATTGTTCAAAACAACTTCAGACTTTTTCCATAGACCATAAAATAAGTTTGTATTTTTCCGACCTTTGTAGCTTCTAATATTCTTCCATCACCAACTTTTACTTTAATAGGTTGTTGTAATATTTCACATGAATGATAGTACTCATCAGTATTAATTATATGATCTGTACAACCACTATCTAATAACCAAGTTAAGTGGCCAGACTGCTCAATATTATATATTTTACTTGAAGTTGAAACATTATTATTCTCAATAGTTGCAAGGAAATTATTACCACCACTCTCATTACTGGATTTATTATTATAAGTTCTTCCTCTAATATTTCTTGAATTATAATATGATCCACGTTGATGTCCACGATTATTATTAAATCTAATAAATCCATTTCCTCTACCACTGTTAACATTTCTGTGTCGACAATCTCTTTGCATGTGGCCAGGTTTTCCACAGGTAAAACATTTAAAGTTTTATTAGGTGATGCAGAACTACTAGTGTGAGCTTTAAAACATTTGAGTTGTCGCGTGATGGTTCATTACATTTTTCAGGTTCTTTATCCAATGATTTTAACATAATTTTACTTTTCAAATAATCTACAGTTCTGTCTTTTTCTGGTAAAACGTCTATTAGATCTCCAATATGACTGTAATTACGAGGTAAGGCCTTTAACATATAATTTAATTTTTCTTGTTCACTTACCGTCGCGCCGGCTTGTTTTAACTGATTTATTGATTTCTCAAAGTCGTCAAAAATACACTTACTTGCGAATAGTTCGATAATTTTATTGCTTCTACATTGTTGCGACATATAATCTGTAGTGCCGATGATTTCTGCAGGTACATTTCATCAAATTTTGCCAATATTTTGCATGCGGAATCTAAGTCGCATATATATTCGAGTTGCTTGTTGCTTATTGCACTATAAATGTAGTTCGTTGCCTGGATATCCATCTCTTCCCACTTTGCAACATCATCCGAATCATTTTTGATTCGTATGGCAG
Organism: Manduca sexta; assembly: GCF_014839805.1. NCBI lineage: Eukaryota > Metazoa > Arthropoda > Insecta > Lepidoptera > Sphingidae > Manduca > Manduca sexta. Next base: position 12,616,978 of record NC_051128.1, read on the forward strand.
CTTCTTTACATTTCTTAAACTCCAAAACTTAAGTATACGTATTTTCCAGCTACTATAATCCGATCCGTCGAATATTGGAATAACTGCGTCATTGCATTTAGTAAACGCCATTTTTGCTTATTGCATATATAGCACGTTTCCACTTTATTTGCGAAAATATCTTCTTTTCTTCTTTGTATTTGCAGGCAACCACGCTCTGCTACCATGTTAATAAAACCACTATGACGGATCACTGTTATTTAATTTGATATCTTAAACATAAACTTAAAGAACTACATTATTGTGGCTGCTCGCCGGCAGCCCGTGACAGGAAGAAGGAAGTGGAGGCGTGTTGCCACAAAAACAAATTAAATTACATATTAACAAATGTTACCCTAAACAAATATAAATGTACCCATTCAACAAACGTAAAGACGCTGAGATACATCACTGCGTTAGGAGATACGCAGTAATCGAATTTGTGCGAAAAAACTAACTGTACCCTTTTGTATTCAAACAATGAGACACCATTGGAAACATCATGAACTTGAAACCAGCTAATGTCTAAAACCGCTTTGCAGCGCTGTTAATTCTAATTTACCGTTTAACCAATTTTCAATCAACAAATTATACAACAAACCTGCCGCTTCTGGTTGAGCGGGCGGTACATTTTGCTGGGGCGCTGGATTCACGGCCGCTGGAGTAACCGACACCGTCGCCACCTCAGCCTGTGGCGCTGGCGGTGCTGGCGGCACCACCGACTGCGCTAACGACTGCTTCACGATACACCGAGACATTTCCACACGATACACACACGATCACACGCCAATACACACATTTGACAATCTCGCGCCACCGCAAACATCGGACTGTCGGCCCGTTCCAAATATGAGGATTTGTTTATTTTTAATTTTGGCGCCAATTTTGCATAGTGACGCTTGCCAGCCAGTATTCAGTTTAGATATGTGACAAACGATTTTGGTTTTTTATAATATTTTAATCGATATTAAATTAGTAAGTTATTTTAATCAGTTTTTTTTTATTCCGACGTAAATGGAATGCTAGTGAGATGTAGAAAATTCCAATGTATGAATAGAAAATTATGACATTTTTCCCCATTGAAAAAGAAAACGTGCAAATGTATGAAAAATGTAAGAATAAGAAAATGCTAAAGAATACACTTTATTTTCGAAAGAGTGTGAAATTACAAATGAAAAACATAGGAAGGATTTATATGAAAGCATATTTTTCGGCGTCTTTTTTAAAAAATGTACCATTTATTATAAGGGTTAAAAGCGATCTTTAAAAAAGATCGTATTCGTAGTTTGATAGATGATCAATAGAGTGTAAAATTTATCTAAATAACAACTTCTTTACTCACCTGGTGGTCTGTATATTTCGAGTGTAGGCTTCCCTTTCGCGTTAGTGAGAATCATACTTCGCCGTTTCCCATTATTTGGAAACTGAAACAAGGAAATATTATCAACACGTTTTAATGATATCAAACGTTATATTTCGTTGTAAACTATTTCTTTTTGTTGGAACACTTCCTTCTAACAGTTTTTACTAGGTATATGAGCAAAATGACAGTTTTTATACAAATGGACTCACTTACACTTTTCTAACTTTTCTTGTATCCTAAAGCAGACTAATGGAAGGCGCTAAATAAAAACATCATCGTAAATTAAAAAGATACTACTTTAAAGTAAGAATAATTTTATTTTAAGAAATTATGTGAAAGTATTTTAGCTAATGCTTATTTTGTCAGTACTCAGTTTTTATTTGTATTGAAAACGCTGCTTAGTTCTGCGTAAAGCTCCTTCATCTATATGAAGCAATAATTGCTAGCAATAACCGTCTTTGGAATATGTGCCGAAAGCTGGAGTCGAAAGATAGGTACGTATATGTCAACGCGGGCAAGAGTTGCCACTACCATGTTAAGACGAGATAACTTTTTGAAGCAATAATTTTATTCCATTATTACTAGCACTGAGTAATTGATCCGGCGAAATGAGGTTTAATTGCTATTTTTTACTCAGAATATGAATCCAACAAAAACATACACATAGCAAAATTATTGACTGGCTGTCATGTTTTATTTTAAGATGGCCAAATACTAGAGCGATGGTTGTTTATCATCGACTAATATAAAACGTAATAACTAGTGACTAATGTGCGGAGTTTACACATACGTAGACAGACGGTGGAAATTTGAACTAAATATTTAAAAATGGAATACTTTTAAGGAACTTAAAGTGGAGCCCACGCTAAACGACTTTAAGAAGTAATAATTTCGAAACAAATTTTCACTAAGATGTTTGTCTTGACTTGATGATTGCAAAATGTTTGTAATACAATGTTAACAATTAATAGTAAAATAATAAATTGGTTTAATTAATCAATGGCAATTAGTGCAGCGTAGAATAAAGGGAATAATTATTCTAAATGTCAATCAAGAACCGCGTACATTTTCGTCAAAGTATACGATTATCTTGCTTCTAGTTACAACACATATTCAGTTAAACATCAAAACAAATATTGTGGATTAGATAATATATAAATATTTATCTAGGTGTGACGACTATCCATTAAATGCAGTGTATTTTCAAAACAGGCTGACGTGTGGCAGAGGCATTTAGTAAAGTTGACTAATCTTCGATGATACCACAATGATTCCTTTCATTAATAGTATCTATCATTTACATTCATCCTGGATAAATTAACAAGTAACGACAAAAAATAGGAATGAGTCCTGTATTATATATTGTCCCACTTGCGGACACAGGCTTCCTCTACTGACGAGAGGGGTTAGATCTTAGTCCACCATGCTGGTCTAGTGCAAATTTGCAGATTTCACATACCCTTAAAATTCTGATAGAGAACTTCTCAGGCTTAGGTTCTTAACTTCTAGGTTGCCTCACGATGTTGTCCTCCACAGTTAAAAATGCGATAATTCACAAAGAATACATACAACTTTAGAAAAATCTGTGTCTGTCTTGGGTTTTAACCCTTGTGGATATTCGTTTCGGCAGTCCGTACTGCTTCCAACTAAGCTATCACCGCTTACATTAATGAGACATTCCTGCCCTCACACCCACCACTACAACTCCTGTAAGCCAGGATCAGTGGCACGCATTTTATGACACCGAGCAGTGAAGCTCGGCGAGTCTCAGGGAAAACTAATTCGTCATTATCCCGCAACGAAATTAATCAAATAGAAAGATAGGGAGGAGTTGAAAATATTAATTGTCCACTATAGCAAACAACCGCCTACATTAGTACACATTGGTTTACATTTATTATTTTCCTCTTTCGACCAATATTTACACATTTTTTTAAATCGCTAGAATGTATGCCGGACCTCTCCAACATAGTCGGCGAAGGACGTCCATTAACATAATTGATTACAACAGCTCGACAAAGGTTGTCAGCTCGGGTAGGCGTTAGAATGTACCGCCCACCCTCGCCCACAACCTGACCGCGCAAACGTATGTATTTAATTAGAAACTGTGACAATCCTGCCATATATGTTCAAGTAAATGTTGAACCTTTATTATTTAGATATAAATTCGTTTTATAGTGTAGTAACATTTGTTTATTTATTATTAGGGACACACAGAACAATTGTAACTCAACATACAAAAAAAATATTTGAAGAATCCAGCAATGTTGTTTATATTCTGTCTTTTCATTCATTTGATTTACATATATCGAAACAAAATGTTTTAATTTAACGAGTATTCCACAGATCATATCCTATTACCTATGAACAATATTTGTTTAAATTCCATATTTGCATGCTGAATGCATATCTATTTACCATTGGAATGTCACATATATTTCAATTACCTACTAAAACCCAAAATAACGGAAAATGTCTAATTTCTATTTAGAGTTTATAGAGAAACATGAAAACAAAATCATGTTGTTTAAAATTTTATAAATTTTAGGTCTATTTCGAACAAATACTAAGTTCTTTACAAGAATAAAGATAGTATAACATTGTATATTATGTAACTCACACGTTTTATTGTTTGTTTTACTGATTACCTATCTGTTTATATAATTCTCGCATCGCTCATATTCGTAATGAAACGAAAGTTAATGTTTACCTACTTTATGATTTATTTGCGTATTTTCAGCAATACCTGTTTTTGGAATGTTTAGTTCTAGAAATCTAGGCTTCTGCAAGCGGTCTATCATCAAAAACTATGTCATTGAATGACTCAGATTGTATACAAATATAATACAAAAAAAGATAACGCTATGTGCTTTAATGCAACTTTGGTTCTTGTCCAGGCAGATCGCCTGTTGGCAAGTGAATATTGGCGAAAAATAAGTAAATAATAAATCTGAATTGCGGCCAGTAAGTATTTTGCCTGGTTCTAGAACGCTGATGGTCGAATTATAAGCTTGTAAGGAAAGAATGAGTTTTGCTCAAAAAACCTACACACGTAAGATTGGTTCAGGCACCTTTTCTCTTTGCAGGGTTTAGGGTTTTAGTTTTTTTTCTAATTCTCTATTTTTATAACTTATACAAAGGTCCAGCAACGTCCCTATGCTGTACCTGGAGTCAAAAAATAGGTTTTTTTTTAGACTCTGATGTGCTTACCTGGTTATGATGCATGTTGTGGTGACTCTGGGGTCGTACGAAGCTGCGCTCGCGCATGATAACTCCCGGGGACGCGAAGTCCTGGATCCTGTAGCTGCGCTGCAACTCATTGCCCACACCTATTTGCGCCTGCATCTTGTCTCTCTCCAACGCTTTCGTCTCGCCAATAAATTCCAGGTGTACCGTCCTCCCGCGGACGGATCTCTTCACGGCAATCTCTTTGGTTTTAAAGCACTCGGGCATTCAGTTGCTAATTTGTCTCGGTTTCAATGAATTTTTCCGTTAATTCACTATTATAATATTTGATTACAATCAAAATAAATACACTAGAGCAATGACTAGTTTTATAGTTACTTTCTCGCAATGTCACACGACTTTTTAAAAATATTTACAATTCTTTTTAAACTAACGGGCAATGTAAAATGCTTTTTGAAACAGCAAAGCTTTATAGTTAATGGTTAATTCCACAATTGTGACGTCACGCTAGAGATCACTTCAACCCGATATATGCATATATACACTTACGGGCCCTCACCGACAGGCCGATAGAGGGCGCTAATTCGAGTTTTTTTCGTTTTTTTTTCTTTTGTAATACGACTAATGTACAAGAGCAGTGCAGGTTTTTATGTAGTGCCTGACAGTCACCGAGCGATTGTTTACAATATTTCGAGGAGCCGAGAAGAGACTTCTGCGACACCACTCGAATCGTTTCGTCGAAGGGGTTCTAGGAACCCTAATCTGCAACAAACAAAAACTTACATTAATATATTTACTTTATAAATAAAATACTCTACTAATCATGTAGGCGAAGAATGTTGCACTTATCATACGTCAACTAAACATCTAAAATCACTTATACATATAACCACAAATATTTTTACAATATTAACATTTGGTGGATTGAATACAACCATTACAGATACCTACTATTATGTAGGTAATATAGCTTCACCAAAAGCAGTATACAATTAAATATGCAATTTCCAAAAGGGCACTGTCTGAAAATGTAAAATGTTCAGGAAATGAAAAAAACACTTATTATTTTCTAAGGAAGTTCAAAGAAGGGTTACAATTTCGGGTCAATTAGCAATGAAAAATTACAGAAGTTTTGTTGTTATTATATGTATATACGTTTCTAGCTTATTTTTATATTTATGAAATTTGCCCTATTCGAAATTGCATATTCAATAGAATATTGAAAGGAATACCGATATCAACCACATCCATGATTACAAAATGTGTAATAACAATCAATCCACGACAGCGATATACCGACAACAGCACGTAACCTCGAACCGGTTTGCCAAACAACGCGCCGGATTGAAAAAAAAGGAAACGGCTAATTACACCGCGCGGTAACGAGAGTGCGTGCTTGTTACTGCTCTGTACATGTAAAATGGCGGCTTTAACTGTTATTTTTAAATTTATACAGGCATTTTCTGATATATGTAATCCCATTGTAAGTATCCTGAATAGTTTCTTTGCCTTGAGATTATTTTTTTTTAAATTGCTTTAGAATTTATTTTGATATCCATATTGAATTGTTTATGCTGCAGATAAAACATCAAGTAAATTTCAAAACAAACACGCACTATATGCTATATTAGTCACAAAATGTGTAAAATAAAAGATATTAAAAATTAAATCTGTCCTTTCAATATTTTGTCGCATGTAGTAACTAGAGAAAGAGGGACGCGTGGCGCCTTTTTTGTCTCTTGCCCGATTATAAAATTTGGTTCGTTATGGGCAACACAACCCCTTCCAACACAATATTAAATCCTAAGGCACACTGATCCATACTAAATTCGAAGTTATCGTCCAGTGAACTATGTATTCGAGGAAGTTATGTGAAAGTCATTGACTTTACCACCTGGAAAATAACCCGCATTACAAATGCAATTACTTTTGATTTATATCTTTATTATTACTTATTGAGGATGCATGGATTTGAATAAACTTTTGATAATCTCTAATCTATAAATACTAAAGGCATACCTAACATAACACACCTATGTCTAAACGGGCCGTAACAGTCATTACATACATTTTTCTACAATTTACTGACAATACAAATCGGTCATCTGCCCATTACAAATTACAATTCCTAATAAATGGTGCATCACACGGAAGATTTTAAAGGAAATACTGCATGGCATAATGCTTTATCATTGTAGATGATGGTTCATATTGACACTAAATACTATGCCTTTGAACATAGTAATATGCACGCAATTGAGGGCATAAAAAACGTTGGTAGTTGCTCAGACGGACACGAAAACACGACCACCTACTGAAATCCCTACAAAGGATTAGTCTCGAACATTCCAAGAAATACGATTCTAAAAAGCCTATAGATATTGTTGAAACGAAATACAAGGTAAAAGCAATCGCTAATTCACGTACGCCACTATTATCTACTGCTGTGAAGGCGCACGTAAAAATAAATTGAAGTTTTGAAGAGCAATGAACTACAACGCTTCGTAGAGTTCGCAACACCTGTTATTATCGGCGGTGCGTTTCGACTTGCTAATGAATTAAATATTTTTCTAATGCGATAAAATGCGTTTAACATTTTTTGCGCAGTTACTGAGCGTTCGTTTTGTGTTTAATCACGGTGTCCTTGGGTAATGTTATTTTTTGTACAATGACGGGACTAGTAATACTCGACCCACTCTTAGTTTGTGTCACAAATGGTTATAAAACAAAAGATTTCACCTATCATAAAGCATATTTTTTTTTCATTTTCATTCAAAGCACGTAAATTTGGCACCTTTCTCATAACCCTTTCATTTTCCAAATCAAGGGCAGCCGGGCATTATTCAAAACATCTTAGTTAAAGACTTAATATCAAATTAGACTTACTTTTTATGTCTTACGTATGTTAGCCTGGAAAGGTTCATCTTATACAAACAAACCGGACTTTGGGTGAGTCCTGGGTCCTTTAAGCGTCCGCAACCATTGGCAATTAAATAACCAAGTCTAGGGCAACCCACTAACGGGTTAAGAACTTCGGCGCAAGACGGTTACTAGAAGAGGATGATACATCAACAATTAGGGATGAGCATACTAATGACATTACCGTATTTGTCGGCACGCGGGCCAGTACACAGTACAGTACAATTACAAGGGCGGGGAGAGGTGAGGGATGCGAGGTTCGTGATACCGAGGACGAAACTGCAGTCTTGTAGAGTGTAAGAGTTTCAAGAAATGATATCGTCCTCTGGATCTGTAACAACTAAACGCGGCCATCTCTGTTTAGCGCAGTCGAATGGAGAATTAGACTTTAAAGTCATTGCTGACTAAAGGCCACATGCGACAAACAACATATATACCAAATCAATTCACCAGGAATGCATTCAACTATACCGTTTTACAGCCGAACCAAACAAATCAGAAAGGCAATTAAAATTGACATGCGATCGTGGATTTCACACTCAGCTTACTCATTCCAGAATTAATTGCCCAATTAGACAGTTATCGTCGTCTGAAAAGTGTAACAGCGACGTGTAGGCGTAGTAAATCATAAGATTTGTAAAGAATCTGCCATTGGGTTTTATATGACTATTGGAGTATAATTATGTTTTGTTTATTTAATAAATAAGTAATTGGTAATCTTAGGTGCAATTCGTTTAATGTAAATAGAATAATTATTCTGTTTAATTTGGATCGTCTTTAACCGTTTTTGCGCAATACGTAAACAAATGGGATTGACTCTACAAACGAGGGGAGCGCTCAGTATATTTAGACGATTACTGTACGGTCGACCCGCATCCTGGGCTTACTGCATAGTGCATCTATACAATGTCAATGTTGTCTGTCGTTTATTGACGTATTAATATGTAAAATTTAAGGTTATGAATCATTTTCTAAGTAAAGAAAAACCGTATAAGATTTTCGATTTGAAAAAAATTGCTTGGCATCGGAATTCGTGGCGAAAATAATCACCTCTATAACAATAAACGAATACATTTTTTTTTAAATGTGAACTATTTGCACCTCTGTCTACCCCTTCACGTGAAGCGTGTTAATAACCAATGTCGACACGTGGCCGGTGTAGTGACGGCTGACTCACCGCTCTCTCGTTGTGCGACGTCCGTCGTTGTGCTCTGCACTCGAGACTCGTTCACTATACTCGTGTTTTATTCACTGCAACAACGCAAAATATACATTAAATCATCTTATTAATAAGTCTGAAGATGTTTTGAAATGAAAAGAGACAAACTAGCAATGGTGAAGGGTGAAATTTACCGAAAGAGAACCCTACACAATTTATAGGAACTAATAGTATGCATAAATAAGGTCTACAAATCGTTTTAATGATAATAAGATTTTACATTAATTACGTACCGACAGAAATCGGATTATGTAGACCCTTCGCCACTGCATCTTAGCCAAAATTTCTATTTTCAATCGTTAACGCTAACAGCATCATATCATCCTCACTAATGAGAATCGCGACGCGTTATCTTTTTATTTCTTCTTACCTGCCAGCTCGAGCTAGCATATTTGTTTTTTTTTTTATTAATTTTATTCCTATTTTAAAATGTCTGTAGTCTTGTAATAGATTTTAATGTAATTTAGTAATAATAACTATTATAACTTATCTTGATGTGTCATAAATGCAACTTTATTCGCCTACGTATAAAGTATTTTATTTTAACGTTATGTTTGGGAATTAATTGTTCTGACCGGGGGAATGAAAATACTTCTTTAGCGGTCCCCCGACGCGACGACGCTTATGCTAAAATATTACTACGTACTTATAATATACTAAAAGGCAAAGAAATACGTTTTATTTTTTACTTTCAAGAGGTTTTTTGTATCTGGGTTATTTAGATTTTAAATTAGGAAAAAAGGCACACGGAGAAAGGTTGACTACCTAATTATGAAAAGGATATTATGAGTTAATTTTTATTACCGAAGAATACAATGGAAATTTTATTCTATGACGGGTCTGATACCTATCTTTAACATCGCAAACTCAGAATTACAATAACGTGAATACAACTCAAATTATTTCGAAAATTATTATATTAAAATTCTTGAATATTTGTGTAAAGTAAATTATTTACATATAATATTTTTATGTGCAATATTTGCAGTGAGATTAAAGCTCACCGTCTAAGTTGGTTTGACGATCTTAAACGCATGAGAGAAGACGGAACGTAAAGATGCATATCTGAGTCGACCAACAGGTCGCCGGCCGGTGAGACGACCGAGATACCGTTGGAGCGATATGATGGAAGGTGATCTGCACCACCTTCAAGCCAGTAAGTGGCGAGGGTTGGCGCAGGACAGTGACAGTGTGAGTACTCTAGTTTCGGAGGCCAAGACTCACTTTGGGTCACTGAGCCAACGGGAGTAAGTATTTTTATATATACACCTACTTCATTTTAATTGTCGAGATGCGATATAAAGGTATATATTAGGTTTGATAAAAATGAAAAGTTAATTTTCTGACAGCAAAAATCAGCAATGTTTTGTACATAGAGCTTAGCCATTTACCATATTTTCGTTGATATTAAAGAATTTATTTGGAAATATTTGTTGTCATTGATTTTTGCATAAACATCAGTACATGATGCATCAATTCGCACATACGTACGAAACGTTTAGACAGATATTTCGATAGAACGGTTTGTGCGAATTTACGAAATTTTACTTGAAATATAATAGCCTTTAATGTTTTATGTGGGTTAACAATGTCATAATAATATTAGCCTAAGAAAAAGAGTAAAATTATTCTGCTAAAACGATAGACACATACTCCCAAACAGTTAGATAAAACACCAAGAGTCAATTTAATTATTATGGCAGCTAAATCTTCTTCTAGAATAACATAGAATTTGTAATTTAATTATAATATATTTTTTCTTGTTCTATTATTTTTATTCTTGACAATAAAGTGTAATAAATAAATGAATAAAAATAAATAAACATTGTAGACTTCACGTAAATTTTGAAGAAGTTGAAATCCGTTGAAACGAAGTCAAGATATCATTAGAACAGAACATAAAAACACACGTGTCATATTGAATTATGGATCAGATACTTAGATCTAAGAATATGAAGGTTAATACACTCATCTTATGACAGTAATTGCTAGATTGAGTCATATACTCGTTATGGTGTTAAGACGCGATCAATCCTAGTTAACACTTCTTTAGAAACTATTAGAAGCTAAGTCAAAGGAGAGTTATTTCATTCATAAAATCCTAGTCATTTGTATAATTATTGGTTTCTTTCTCTTGGTTGTTTGAAAAATATTACTAGATTTCGCTCGCGGCTTCGCCCGCGTGAAGAAGTTTTCCGGGATACATATTTTTTCCGACTGCTTGATATGTATCGTTATATTATGACTAAATTACACAAAATCATTATAAATTGTAGCCTATGTGTTATTCTTATGTATAACCAATATTACTGTGAAGTCTCATCCAAATCCGGTCATTAGTTTTTTCGTGAAAGAGGAACAAACATACAGACATCCTCACAAACTTTCGCATTTATAATATTAATGCATATCGCATTGCATAACCACACCGTAATAGGTACTTATCTAGAATAATATAAAATTAATGTGTGTTTCGTTGGATTAGCAATATCCGCGTTATAAAAAAGATACGCAATTTCTATTTTTATTATGGTAACAATTGTGACTGGATTTATTTTAAATAAATATAAAGTCTAATTTCTAACCTGACAACTGCTGTCAAAAATCATGTGTGTATTCTTTGTGAATTTATCGTTCGCTTTAACGGTGAAGGAAAACATCGTGAGGAAACCTGCACATCTGAGAAGTTCTCTATAGGAATTTCGAAGGAGTGTGAAGTCTACCAACCTGCACTAGGCCAACGTGGTGGACCAAGGCCTAATCCCTCTCAGTAGTAGAGGAGGCCCGTGCCCAACAGTGGGATTACAATACAGGGCTGATATTATTATTATTATAACAATAATGGTTATTAAAATACCGTAAAGTGTAGGTAGTTGCACGTACCTAGCCTGGGTATTGCATTCCAATGTCATGAATTGACACTGATCGTAATCGATTACCGAAACTATTTGCAAACAATTACTTTATCTCGCTTTGAATCAATTAAATTGTTTTTATTTATACCCAACTTTATAACGAGGCTAGCTAGAGTTGGCCTGATGGTGAGCGCTACAAAGTAACAACTATAGAAAGAAAGAAAATATTTATTGCTAACACAATTTTAAATAGATACAATACTACTTTAAACAAACGAAATTGTTATATTATTAATAAATAAATAAATAAAAATAACTATATTATTAATTATTATAATATATTACTCTAAACAATAATTACGTACTGACGTGACTGCCTCGGTGACGTAGTTGTATTGCATGCCCGGTACAATAGCGCTCTGAGGTCCTGGGTTCGAATCCCGGGTCGAGCAAAGTGATATTTGGGTTTTTCTGCTCAGTATCAGCCCGGAGTCTGGAATTTGTGCCCGATATGGCGATAGGCTCGCCCTCTATCATCATGGGACGGAACATACTTGGCGAAAAGTGGGTGCCCTAGTTGCGCCCCTGCATACCCCTTTGGGGATAAATGCGTGGTGTTATGTATGTATGTAATAATTACGTAAAGTTCAGCGAAGAGCTACACAAATAACATCATCGAAAATTAAATATAAATAGGTCATTAATTTCTAATGCAATAAATATTTTATAAATATCACTAGAATGAATATTTTACATAAAGCGGTTACAATCAATATCAAGAATGTCTGACTCATTGACTTAATAATTCATCTTGAGACGTGACTGTCACAGTCTTCATTAGATTTTTTACTTCGTTGCATTCAGACGCCATTTTCATGGTTTTTACAAAAATATGAACCATTTTTTTTAGATATTTTAGCTGTCTAAGCGCATGTTTCCTTACGTCTAAATGCTTAATATTCGTATTAAAATATAAGACCACCAGAAATAGATGTAACAGTGTCAACTACGCTCCAAAATAAATAATACCCGATGAGTAACATCTAAATTACCAGTTTAATAATTAACCTTTATTTTAACATTTAACATTGTAGCAGGCGCATAGAGACGAAATTAAAGACTTAGAAAACTGATATCACGTGATGACACGGTTCCAAACAGAACAATTTCAGCATTTTATTCATCGCCAAATGCGCTGGAAGGTGGAGCATCCAAATTAATAGACGGTGAATCAAAATTCCTCGCGATTTCTCAAAAACTCCGACCGCTGCGCCGCGCCGTAGGCGGAGCTCGATGACATCATTGTGTTTACTTGTGTCATGTCTACGCTGACACACACTTACGTAATTTGTATGGGTTCCTACACACGAGTCATTACAGACTCTATCATAAAGAGCACAAGACATTTTTTCATTCGTAGTGCCATCGGAATACGTACCATCACATTGCGAATGCGCATAGGTTCTAGGTCCATAAGCGCGTGTGGCTTTGTTGTGTTCGAGATTTATCGATCGACCCGTAATAATGGATGTCGAACAATGATGAGTATTATTGTTTTTGCGGCGACAATAGCTGAGGATTAAAGTACGATAGTTGGATTAATCCTTCTCGGATGACTGCCTTTAGCCTTGGAAATGTTTGATTAGAATGAATACCGAGAAACATTCTGAATGTTTGAGTTCGGTGTTTGATGAATTCGCTGTCTGACTTTTTAAAATTACCTTTTTTTTATTAAAGAAAATAAATCCCCTTTAATGCAGCATTCACGGCCAGTTTACGGAAAATGTGACTGATATAGGTTGTTGTAGTATATATTAAGGTGTCATTATAACAATATAGTCAGTGTATCGTCGAACTTCGATCGTTCCATTTCTCTTCCAAACATCTGACCTTGCATGACAGTTTCTTGGCAATTCAAGAATAAAATAAACTCTGTAAAAGGAATTCTATGAAATCCTTTAAATGAAATTACAGGTTCTGTAAATAGATCAACTTCGTTAAAATCTAGATGACATTCGATCTCAGGTCAGGGCTCAATCAATCGTTCATTAATATCCTGTGGGAACGTACAGGCATTGTATTAACGTAACTTTTGTGAGAGATGTGATCTTTGAAAAATGTTTCTTAAAAGAGTTGTGCACTCGTATGGAAAATTAAAAATATTCTTTTGCAAGTAAATAAATGAGCAGCAGACTGCTTTAGAAAAAAAAAAACGAATGCAATTTTTATGCACTATTTCATACCTTTAAACTAATTTTGAAAAAAGCAACACTAGAGTTTCTTTCCCGCTCTTCTCCGGTGGAAACAGCTTTTTGAACTGCTGGTAGACTGCAGAGTTAATATTTACGGAATCATAATGTTTTATATTTTATGGGTTCGAATAAATTATTTCATAATTAGAATGATAATGCGCAAATGTATCTTTTAGATGCAATAAAAGTGAATTATGTTCTAAATTTATTTTGATATCAGTCAACAGACCAGATTTCTAAGGTTGAGTTGTGTGAAACAATTCCAAAACGTATAAATTATATTTTTCTTTAGAAAAGCTGATATTATTGAAAACGTGTTTTTAAGTCATCTTCTTACTTTTACGCCTAAAATATGAACCCATACCTATCTACAAAACCTTGTTCCTCGTATGTAGTCATTCTGCCAAAAATAACCTCAAAAACACAGCTCGTAATCGTCAAACTTGGAAAAAATCTAGCGCTCATGAAATTGTGTCAGCTGCAACTTTCAGTGTAACGGTAAATATTGCACACTGACGCCAAAATGCGACGTTTCACCCACTGATGTCGCGTGAATAGCTGTTGGAAGACTTTATTATCTCATTAGTTGATTGTCGCACCGACGGCGGCAAATATATTTCCTATGACGTGATGTGACGTAAACTCACTAATATGCTAAGATCTTAGCTCAAATTGTTGGGGCTACGATTAGTAGAATTCTTCATTCATTTCTTTTCTAAATCTAGAAAAGAGGTATTCGCTAGGTTATTTTATCGTGAGATTTTCAAATTCGTCATTAAACTTAAGGTAGGTAATTAAAATAGAAAAATGACGTAACCCTGGTGTTGCAGGCACATCAAACACTAGGTGCCGCTTATGTATATTTTAGTCCATAACAAGGTTCTATGCTAAAATTTCTACCTAGCGTTACCGAATTTAGAAATTGTACACTCCAAACAACTAAGTTTAGACTTTATAGCAGGATACAGTAGAAACTGACATATTTTACATGCATCCGTTTACCTTGTAAAACTTTTAAATTTAATAACTTTATTATCACCTTTTTTTTATATATAGTTGCAATGGAATGGGCGTTTGTCTTCCATCTCACCTGATGGAAAGTGTAGATGAAGACGAAGGTGGTACACGCCCATCCAAAAGAAACCTGTTCACCTAAATATATTAACGCTTAAAAGGAGGATTTCAAGAAAGAAGTTAGTAATTACTCTACACGTATGATTATAATTTTTCGTTCCCAATTTATAGAAAATAAGTATCACATAATTAACGGTAATGGAATTATTTAAATTCATTATGAATCCAAAATCATGTTAACTGTTAACTTAAAATATCAAAATAAAACTAGCTATCGGAATTTATTGCGATTTTAAGTTTTATTTTACTCCTGACGTTTCGAAAGTTTTGCAGCGTTGATGGCTACGAATCTACAGAACATAACCTGAGCTCTACAGTCATAGAAATAGGTACTATTTAAAAAGTGAATTACAATTTTGTTCCATTTAGTAATTAAAGAATTTATTATTATTATATATGATACTATTATATTTTTTTCTTATTTATTTTATGCATCATAAGTTCGTCAAATGTTTTAGCATTCTGTCATTCTCTTGATTCAATATAGTTTAACTCTGTCGCTGGTAACCAAAGATACAGGCTATGCCTAGTTTGGGTACGCTTGGAAATTCTAGTACTAAGAATCTGTGGGTGACCTATGTCACCACTTACTACACATAGGGAGAACACTAAAGTATAACACAAAAAACATAGTAATAGTTATATATTGATTTATTTTTAATAAAATTAAATCTTTGTAAGTGTATTTTTGCAATAAACGATTAACGACGGCGGAGTCTACATAAAGTATTAAAATAAAATCTAAAAGAGCTAGATACTATATCGAAAACTATTTATCGCCTAAATAAATTAAAAACATATTAAATACGTACAATCTGTCGATTGCTCATACTGCCATCTGATACTGCAACCTTATCCTCATTGCCGACCTACAAACTGCCAAGGATAAACGAAATACAAATATATATATCTGGTGGTAGAATATATTTTATATCCGCCCAGATAGCGACTACCGTACACAGTGTTAAAACCCGTCATAGTGGTCCACGTAAGTGTCACGTTCCGGGATCAGCCTGTGTATATCCAGTTCCAACAGGCCGGCATAGTTGTGTCAACTGCCGAGGGGTAATCATCTCTTGTCAGTCGACATTCTACTTACCATCAGTTACCGTGGGGTCACTTTGCCTTGCCCGAATAAAAAATAATGTCAAGCTTATGGCTTAATATTATGGCGCTTTACTCCTCGAGCAGATTGACCTTTATTACCTCCATGAAATAATTTTACCTGTTTTCTACGGTTTCTATCACTCCATTTTTACAAACGTAGACTATATCTAACTTCAGACGTGTAGTCTTTTGTGCCGAAATGTAATTCTTTTTGGATATTATCCGAATGTAGGTTGCACAAGACTGCTAAAACGATCTATCAGGGAGCGTTATAATGAGACAACCACCACAATAATGGAGCACTTAAAGATATCTGTAGAGAACAAACAAAATAAACACATCACCTTTCAGTACCGAAGGGCCCTTAAAACCCGATTCCTGAAGGTTTCTCTTTCGTAATTTATGTAAAATATAATTATCATTAGTATGATCTGAAGACCGCATTCATGCACATTAGTAGTATTAGTACTTATATGTTGTGTTGGGGCCCTTTCAGAAAATGTCACCCTTCGTCATTGTCACTTTTATAATCGAGGGGGTAGGCAGAGGTGCAAGCAAGGAATTCACGCCTCGGCAGGACAGAAATTCCTGACTCCGGGTTTACTGAGCAGAAAACCCATATAACTTATACGACTAAAGTAAGCGTACAATAGTAATAAAGAACAACATTGCACAGAACGTGTTTCATTGACCTCAAGACTTCACACCTTCCATAAAAATGGCATAAGGTGATTTTACGTTACTGACAATACTAGCACAATAAAACCAGTTGAAAATTTCAAATAGGCCTGATACCAGGATACATGTCTTGCAGTGTCGGTGAAATTTTCGGAAAGAGAACTAGACACAACATCAAGGTACTAATTTGCATAAATGCGGTCTGTAAATCGTTCTATTGATAATTAGGTCGTACATAAATTCTACATAAAGGGAAGTGAGAATCGGGTTATATACTCTTCGTCACTGATGTCTTGTGTCGTATGATCATCAACACAAATGATGTACCGTATAATTTCTGTAAACTCTCCTCTACTAATGAAACTCTCCTGTACTATTGACAAGATTTAGACATCTCCACCTCTCTGGCCTACTGGTATAACTACGGTATCTTATGAGATGCTCTGATCCACAGAATTATACACCTACGGTACACGAGCGAAAGCACTTACATTTGGACAGAAACTTATAGGAAAAGGAAGCCCGTATACACTTTTAGAAAATTTTGTAAACATCGGAGCCATGCTTCCAATTATCCCACCAAAACATAGGAATTAAAATTAAAAAGACAACTTCCGTTACGTGTATTTATAAACGAATCTACGCAGTAGCCATCGGCAAGCCGAGCCGAGGTGAGTCACGCGTGCAACAAAAAATGTAAGATCAAGATTGATTTTTAATCTTGGTGTTAATTTTATGCTTGAGACCGTTGACTCATAAGATGTTGCTATTGATATATAGGCTTTTCTACTACAAAAGAAAATATGAATACATTGTTTAGAGAATTGTTGATTCCAGATCTTGAATTATTTAATAAAGTCTAGCTTTCCTGATATTTTCTTCTTAAGTAAAGAGTCTGTTTCATAACTTTGACTAAATGTATAAGCCGCTCAAATACAAAAGACACTCTAATCTTATATCTACCACCTAAAGTCCACTGCTGAACATAGGCCTCCCCCAAAGATTTCCAGACGGACCTGTCGATTGCGGCCTGCATCCAGCGAGTTCCTGCGACCTATATCAAGTCGTCTGTCCACTCTAATCTTTGCTTCTAAATAAATGGTAATCAAACGAGTACTATCTACATTAGTTGTTTATACAATAATTGACAAATATAATGTAATTTACTTGAACATTGTGAAGCAGGGCAGGGTGTTGAATTTCCAAAATATAGGCAAGTATCACGTATACTTGAAGTGAAAGTTTGTATAGTACAAATATAATTACCACATTAAACGGATCGATGTGTGCCAAGTTGATATAATAGAAATAAATATCCCTAGAACATACCAAGAACATAGTGGACGCCCACGGAAAACTAGCCTCTATTTTAGTCACATATTATGTGACGAAACGAATTCATTATACAATAATGATCGTATTTCCTTACGTTTACCTTCAATGCTGAGCGATGAGGAAGCAATGTTCAAGCTAGATTTGGTGTGCTCCTTCGGTTTGGACGCAGGATAATGAGACACCAGTAAGTACTTATATATTTTAGTACACTGTTATAAGTATTTCTAGTCGTCATATTTCTCAGAATCAAAGATTTTTTCTATAATAAAAGCCTTCAATGAGTCATTGTATATAATGCTTGAATAAGACGCAGGAGAAAAAATATTTATCCTTAATAACACAATGATTTATTTATGCTACCTAATGTTATAATGTGATTATTATTTTTTTTTTAAATAGGCGACGCGGAAACTTGTTTCTGCAATTAAATGTTCTTTCTTCTTAGTTCTAGAAGTTTAACAATCATCATTAGTAACTTTTCCATAAACTGCATAATTTTGAACACAATTTCGATGAAATAAACAAAACTTATACATACGTATATTTGTCATACAAATTACAAACAGCCTATTTAGACCCGGTATGCGGTGCATATAAACTGTTAATTCCTTGTTTTATATCAATTCACGACGTGCGTTGTTTGCAGAGAAAATAGATTCAGCATATTAACTCAGTACTGTACAATTTAAATATTGACCGTGCGGAGACCACTGCACTAGATAACTATTTTACTGTTATTGTATTCATTAGGTTTTCACATTGTGCCGAACAATAAGGTTTTGTTGAACGACATTTCCTGTAGAAATTATGTTCATACGGTAAAGTAGTTAAAAGTATTGTAGAAAATTGTATCGTAATATTTTCTTGTTTCCTAGCTAATTTGTACTACTTAATATTATAAAGGGTAAAAGTTTGTAACTTTGTTTGTAGGGGCTAGTCTTTGGAACTATTGAACCAACTTAGAAAATTATTTCACCTAATAGGAGGCTACATTACTCCTAAGTACTATAGGCTACTTTTTAGCCCGAGAAAACGTTATCACGCGAGTGGAGTCACGGGCAAAAGCTAGTGTATCGTATAGCAGGTTCATAGTTCAACGAATAATTTAGAATTTCAAATTATTAAAATAAATAGCTACCAACTGTTGTGAAATTTAAGTTACTTGATGGAAAAAAGACAAATAACTTAAAAGAAAATATATTTTCAAAATAATACTTCAAGTATTGTATTCTTTTCTTTATAATCTTTTTAGGAATCCTACTTACAATAAGTCTTTGGTGAATTTAGTAATTCAACCTAATGTCTTAAACAAATTCTTGGAGAGAAATCAGTTAATAACTAAATTCGAAATGATTATACGCTAATAACTGTTTTAAATCCAACTGCGCATTTTTAATTACAATTACGTTCGCGTAATTATTTAACAGTGAACATTTCATACACTTTAAAAACATACATCCGCCATATTTATAATTGCAATTCAATATGGCGCATTTCGATTGTTTAAAAACGCATCATCGTAACAAATCAAACTACTATAGTGAACTGCGCTGAAAATGTTCATAAATATTAATTTTCTCAGATTTTTATATAATGTAACCTTGTCATTTAACCTCAATGCTGGAATGTATGCTAATACTTGGACCAAACAGGTGCAACAAATGCAGCATTGTTAGTGACTAAGGCAAACAGCCAAGGCTGCCAGATATGGTTTCACTGGTTGGTATTTAGATTATCGAAGACTGTTTTAAGATGTCTCCTTGGTTTTAGACTTTATTTTATCAATAACGAATTAATAAAAAGGAATGGCTGCCCTCGCCCGCACTAGATAGGCATTGAGACTGATCACACTATTATCACCTATTTCGACCTTAATAAATATCTGCAGCTAATCTGCATGGGTTTTTCGTCAGTCATTTCCACCAAACCAACATTTTTTTTAAATACGTCTCGTTTTAGTTATACATCCTATTTTATTGAGACACGCGACAGCCCTGCCAACGGCGCGTCAGCAGCCACTGTTCTTGCCTTTTTTGCCACCTACACAATGCCTTGCCACTGCGCTCGGTTGGACCGGCTAATAACAATCCGGGGAATGTAGGCGAACACTTACAAACTGTTGTCTTTCTATCATTGCACTGTTGTTTTAAATTTCAATTATAGTCAGGGCGCTCTATTCTTTCTATTGGGGTATATCCGTCTTTTTGCAATTACGGGCGCTCTAGTCCTAGGACAGCCTTGATAACCGTATAGGTAAAATAGTCAAAACATCCCCTATTTAACAACAAGACTTTCAAAACTATCCTTTAATTAGAAAGCCCGTAGTCGCAAACAACGGATTCGCCCGCGTAGACGGAATAGGGCGCCCTAACTATTTTATCTAGTTTAGACTGCTTTATCTAGTTCATTACATCTATGGCAGAATGAGATAGACAATTATAAAGAGGGAGAACACGTGCGTCATTCGACAATTACGAATAAATATTCCGTTTCGTTTTTTATCCCTCCACGGCAAATGCAACGTCGACCAAACAGTCATTAGATCGTTGGATGATCGCCGAAATTATGCCGGCTTGCCTTATTAGATGTTAGCAAGCCCCAAAACAGGACCCTAGGATTGTGATATGTACTATATGGGATTTTTTACTATGTTACAAAATAAATTCTTATCTTACTTATAATAATAATGCAAAACTCGTGAAAATGTTTGTATATTTGTTGGAAGTAAACCCAGAACAACGGAACAGATTTAGATAATATTTGGCATAAGGATAGACATTTTCCGGATCAACAGTACTTTTTATCCCGGCAATTTGCTTATATGGGTAATAAAGGTAATTTTAATTTAATTTTCTAAACAGATGGCGCTGATGCTGTAAGTTACAGACTTATGTAGTGAGAAAGAATTTTTATGCGGGCAAAGCTGCAAGGAAATGAATAAATTAAGATAAAAAATATATTAATAAAGATTGCAGCAAGCATGAGTGTACCCTTAGGTTTCCGTCATAGAGCAGAGCGAAACAATGTAAATTTTATGCGTTAGAATGGACTGTATGGGAATTCCTCTTCAAAAATATTCAAATGAACAATGCCTTGACTCTTCTACCATTGAATTTGCAACAACGCGTATACAGCAATTAATAAAACGATATGTTGCAAGATCTCCTATCTACTGTAACAGTATTAAATCATAACGAGGAGAAAGTACTTTCTATGCAAATGACAACACGATGAGCCGCCATTGTTCCAGCTTCAGACAAGCTCAAACCAGGTAACATAACGGGGTACTGCAAACATGTCATTTGTAAAGCAACAACGTAGTATCTGAAATTATATAAAAACTTCCTGTAGTAGAATTGTAGATTTTAGAGGTATTGTTTATAAGAATATGAATGTCTCAAAATATTACTGTATTCATATTTTCCGAAAAACAATGTTCGAGAAGTTTCTTGTTAAAAAAATACAGTCGAATTAAGAACCTCCTGCTTCTTTGAAATCGGTTAATTAAAAGTGACAATATTCATGCGAAAGGTTTACACCCTCCGATAAACAGTGGCTTATATCATCTCTATTACAGATTAAAATTGGAAACAAATATGTCAAACTAAAACAGTTATTAACGTAAAAAAAAATTGTGAAGAAAATTCTTAAAGTAGTAGATGTTATCCATTTGATGAATGTTGCTTTGACATCACGCAAGACTGAACGTATTGTTACTCCATTTCGAAACCGCAATGTATTTAGACGGAATATAAAAAATATCGTTAGAAAGGCAATCGCAGACAATTTTCCGCGACCGACAATGCTAGCTACTTATTTTGTTCGTCCGGTCAACACCCCATTTTATACTTTGCGATAAATTGAAATCAATTGCAGTTCGAAAGGAAATTGTGTTTTAGAACTAAACATAACATTTTTGGAACGAAGTTTTTTTAAGTTACGAAATTAGTGTTAAATCGTGATAGTCGTAAACTTGATTCCGTTTCTTAAAATGAAAATATTCTACGCATAAATTTTTACGAAGATAAAGTTTTTTACCAATGTTTCAAGATCCAAAAAAAAGTAGAATAATATAACACCGTTTTGGAACAGAAAAGCATGAAGTAATAATTAATATAATCATTAATATATAAATATACTTAATATAATTAAATGTAGAAAAAATTAATTAGAGCAAGTCAATACAATAGAAATTATAGTGACGATAGCGATTCATACGATAAATTAGCTTTGAAAGACGTGTTAACTGAATTCCGTGTCTAGACCCCAATGCCTAGGTTATAAAGTTTACATAAAAACTTGAATGCATTTAGTGATGAAGTAATAAAAACTGTTCACGAACAGGCACAATCCTTGTAAGTTTCAATTTGGCAAATTGCTTTCGCGGCATTTAATGCATTTGAAATATTTCCTGTAATATTGCCAGATCTTATAATTATTCATTATTTTATGGAATTAGACTAGACTCTTATAAAATTAAAACTGCCTTTAAGTTTTTTTCTTCATGATCTACGCGATAGATGGAGAAAATAAAAATGTATAC
This sequence comes from Manduca sexta, assembly GCF_014839805.1. Taxonomy (NCBI): domain Eukaryota; kingdom Metazoa; phylum Arthropoda; class Insecta; order Lepidoptera; family Sphingidae; genus Manduca; species Manduca sexta. The sequence goes on from NC_051128.1 coordinate 12,639,587, forward strand.
ATAAGTATACTATGTTCGAAGTGAACTGTTGATTAGATCTGGTTTAACATAATACAAGCTTTTTGTTCCGGAACAATCCACAGTAAGAATTCTATTCTGGGGAAAATTAGGACGAGGGCGGGGCTGCAAAAACATAGCTTGCATAAGATGCACCACTTGTTAATACAATATGCTTTGGTTAATAATCAACCCACATTGAACCAGGTAGATATATTCCCATGATCATGCTTCCTTAGTACATTTTTTGTGCCCCACTTCGCTATGAAACGAAGTGTACAATTAATTTTTCAACTCCTTCATATCTTTCTCTTTGATTAATTTCGTTGCGGGATGTAGAGAGATTAATGTTCCCTGAGCCTGGCCGAGCTTCATCGCTCTGTGTCATAAAAGGCGTGCCATTGCCGATCCTCGCTTGAAAGAGTTGCCGTTGCGGGTGTGAGGGCGGAAAAAGTGTCTAAGTCCCATTAAGGGAAATCTTGACAAAGCGAACTTATGTATAAAAACATCAATAAACAGAAATGAAGGACTCTACAACCCATGTAATCACTTTGACAATTTAGTATCCACACAATTTCAGGAAACAGAAATAACTCTTTACAATATGTAAAGTCATGTGTGCTCTTATTGAATTATGGCCACCTTAACCATAAAATTAGCGATTCCTTGATATGAAACCTCGGGAACATACTCTACCCAATTAGATGTAGAAAAAGACCGCTCTAATCAATCTTACACCACAATTACCATCCTCTAATAACAGCTTACAAGATCATCTATTGTGAATTTGTCACACGGTGAAGTAATAAATAGGTGTGTACGGCGCGGCGGGTTACAACGCTTGGCGGGCCGCGGTTCGGTTTCAGGGGTAAACGACCTGAATCAATGGGCTGTGACCATTTGAGATATGCTCGCCAGCCGCGCAGACTGCGGCGCTGCTGTCTTGCCGAGATAAACTTAAGATGCCTGGGTGGTTTTAAACGAAATTTTTAGGTTATAAAAACTTTTTAACAAAAACTTATACCGCCTTCAAAAACCATTAAAAAAACAAAATATAATTGAACATAACCATGACCCTACTAGTTAGCAATTTTGGACTCCGTATTTTAAACATTAGTTATTAAATCAGCTAGTTAAACTGGATAAATACATGAACAAATTTACGAAAACTATGTTTAATTATTATTAGGCACCGACTCCAAAATTGGTTAGCAGTATATAGGTAATGTTATGTTGCACACAACAATTGATGAATATTGAGTTTATACTTGAATCTAGAAGGAAGGTAGAGTTTTTCGGATTAATTTGTAGAAAAATTATCCACTTACCTATTTTTTAAGAGATTTTATACATGTATTTCATTGACTCCCAGGCTATGCAAAAAGGCTTTACTTTAAAGATAGAAAATTTCTTAAAATCTATTTGTCGTTTGTTCCCATTATGGTTCTTCAAAACATATTCGTAAATATGGAAAATACACAATATCAATAACATTAAAATTAGACATGTCAAAATATTATCTTCCCGCGTCATATATATGGAAGAACACAAAGAAGTTTTCGAAGAATACACCTATAACATAATAATATATATTATAAATATAAAAAACTGGAAGAGACAAAGAGCATTACAATACAATGGAAAAGAAGATCTCTCATTTTGTCCACCAATATTAAGTTTCACTTAATGCTTTCTTAACAACGTTTAGCAGTTAGCACTATTACCTAACTGAAACGCGCTAACACTAGGTTTAGAAACGCCAACGCGAGCGTTAATTAAAAAATATTCACTTGTAAATATTTTTTAATTAGACTTAGTTACGAACGTAATAAGTTTGCTTTACGTACTGATGATTCGTTTGCGTGTTACTTAGATTTTATAGTTAAAATTAATAAATCACTTCATAGTCAGCCATATCACAGATTATTATGGTCAGATTTTCATTCTGACTCTACTGCCACTACATTGGACCTGTTCTTTATAGGTTATGACAAACCGCGTCGATTCCTCGCGGTTTCTACGCAAGGAATCGTTATTGTGGTTGCACTTGTTGCATCTCTACGAAGACTATACCTACTCCGATGAGGAGTTACATTTGAATTTGCAGTTATTGCGCGGAAATAAATAAATAGAAGCTGTACTGCTGATATTAAATCCGCAGTTTTCTAGGACTTTATAATTATATTGTAGATCTTTAAATGGATTTAATTAGGAATACGCTTAGTTAGTCCAATATAAATTTCTTATTACGTCACTAACACTGCATAGTTCACACTGATATAATTAATTCTCTATTTTTACCTATATTATTTGTGTATTATTTTTATATAACTATTTAATTATTAATTATTTTTTTTTATAAAACAGTGCTAGAATATCTCATTTCCATATATATTGTTTTACATTAGCTTAAATCATTATAGAAAACTTTAGTTTAGTCCCTAATTGTTCTATAGTATTTTTTTAAATATGGAACATAAACCGCTGTAGTTTCATCGAAATTAATTAAACGTTCATAAATGCAATGTTTTCACATTTAGTTTCCAGCGTGATAACGTTTGGTGTTTGACAACCGTATCCAGCAAAAGCAACGCAATACCGCGAGGCGCGAAACTTTCTTCAATTATTTTTCACGTAACTCGGCTTAGGTATAAGTAAGTTATCCTTTAACGACTTTCACAAGATAACATGCAGCATAAAAATACGTATTAATAAATGAGAAAAAACACAATATTGTATATCTTTTTAAATATAACTAGCAGTAATTAATATCCAATAAATTATCAGTAATTAAATATCCAATGAATTTGTTAACTATTTATTAATACGCAGTGTCGCATTGCTAGGATTATTCGCTCACCGGCAATGGTAATTTAAAGATCACTTTCCTTATAATACTTAAACTCTACAGCAATAAAAAACAATAACTTGTCTACACACACTTTTGTTTTTTATTTCTGAGAATAATGTTAATATACTCCGAACTTCTATTGTATATACGAGTATTTTTAATATACATCTTTGAAATGGGGCTCTCTGGTTATAATAAAATAACCTAGCCATGATTCACTTAGATATGTTATATTTTGATTTGAAAATAAACAAAAAATATCGCAGAAATAGTTGTTGGTTGTGTAGACCAGAACCTAGATTAGACCCTTGGAAATCTAATCATCAACTACACGAAATTAAGTGTCAATATTAAAAAACGCATTTTAATATTGGCAAGACAAGTAACAACAAATAGGTAAGTACCTATTATGACTAACAGATAGCGCGCAAAAAACAATCATCCATCTACAAAAAAACTGAAGTTCTAAAGGAGTAACAAAAAATGGGTTTACTTCACAAGTATATTACTTGTAATATTGTAAAGATTATCACTAACATTAAAGAAAACTGCTTTGACGCTAGTTTCATAAATACCGCCAAAACTGAGCTTGTACGGACAGCAAAAAACAAACGTTCGCAGATATTCATCGACCGGCAGCGGGCACATTTTATTCTACACAATGGGTATGTTTCATACAATCACAGCATCTAACAATGAAAGTTGAGCGCCAAAGCTAGTACAAAAATCTCAACATTCTACCATTAAATGAGATTAAAAGAATGAGGACGTAGTAAGTTCCAGCGCAGACATTGATTCTCACATATAGTGTAACAAGTATTTAGGCCACAACGCCGTCGGCGGCCTCTATCAACGGCAACACATAAGAAAAATCTATTTTTTATCGTGTACAAAACTAATTAGCAGATAGAAATCATCAGCGTGCGCTTTAGGCGCGGTCCGCCGATGTGCAGCAACATGCACTTTCAATTCTTATACGGTTATTTTAATGATCACATTCGAGCTGTTGTTTTCGGCACATCGTCTCGTTGCGTTAATCGAAACTATTAACCATCAGGCGGGAAACGCCGTGGAAATGCCGTAAAGCGCAGCATGAAACACGTTAGTTGCAGCGTCCGAAAATATACTAACTATATATAGACGTAAGGAAATGCCTTTGGTGTCGATGTGCCGCAGTGTCACGAGTTTTATAACGAGTGAAGTGCGAGGCTGGTGTACTTACCAGAATCTTGCGCTCGCATGTTACAGCGGTTGTCCGATGCGTGTTTATTTCACTGAAATTATATTTGTTCGCGTCACCGCTCGTCGCTTGCGCAGATCCCGGTCGTGTGGCGCCCGCCCGGGCGGTGTGCCGACTGACGGGCCGAGCGCGCGATCACACACCGTTTTTGTTGCACATTATATTTTACACTGTGTTCATAACCATATTACACTTCATCACTTATCTTCTGCATTATTATTAATTGAATTAAAAATCCTTTTTCTGTGTTTTTAAAATGTCTGTTAACGAGTAGAGTTCTTTTTTAAAAATGAAAATTCTATTGCCAACCTAACCTTATCGATCCGGCGCGACGGCACTGTGACTCCTCCGTGTGTAGTTGGAAAACAACGCACGCGCAGTTTCCGAACTATTCAAGCATTGAATCAATGTTTGCTCGCTCTACATCGTGCAGCCGCTTTAGCAAGCGGCTTTGTCCAAAGAAAAATTGCACAAATGTTATGAACGTTGTTTTGTAAAGCCGAAAATGACAACACCCATCAACTGCATTGGCAACGCTTGTAGAAATAATGTTCGAACTTCCGAGAAAGCAGATCATAGTTTTACAGCAGATATTCGTGGAGAACCGTTATGAATAATGTCTGTGTGCATTGATTACTTCCAAACATGCAAAGTCGAGTTTCAATAAAAAACTAGCATATCCGAAAACCAGCAAGGTTACATTATACACACGTAATCACTGACTACGTTCATGAAAACAATTTAAAATGTTTTGACACGGATTTGCCGGCTTTATTATTATGAAGCTTGTATTAATAAACAATGGCTAGTAACAAGGAGCGACGACCTTCCGAAGGAGGCTGGAAGCGACTGTGAGACGAGATGCGTTTCAGTGCCGCGCCCTTGGGGACTCTGGTCACCAGTGAACCGCGACTAATGATTAAAGATAAGAACCAAATATGATTACGATAGAACGAAAACATCTATGTAATCTTAAAATGTTTGTTCAACTTCTTACATTGCTGTGAATCATGAGATCCGAGACTCAATAGGTAGGAAAATCCTTACAAAGTTTTTCGCTTTGATTTTGTATTTTTGCTTCATTGCACAGTTTATAATTTCATATTAGGAGAGGTAAGTAAGTAATTTCCTTATTTCTTTACTTTTCAACTTCCATAATGGTCGGCAGCGCACTCATAGTTGATCTGAATTCTGAAATAGTAAGTCGGTATAAAAAAAAATTAACAACAGCTCACTCATCATGTAAATACTTTATTAACGAAATGTATTCAAATAATAGTCATAATAACAGTAGTAATACAACTTTTTCAACGAAATATATTCAAATATTAGATAAATATCAACTGTAAAATTCCATACGATGTTAATAATGTTCAGTAGTGAATAAATTATTTTTAAATGTTTCATGCATTAGTAACCACGTTTCTATTAACTGCATGATACTTTAAAAGCAAAGGTTTATTAATACCTAACGCATTCATACAGAATTGTACGATTTTATAGCAAAATTACAATACGTTGTAAACCAATTGATTTATAATTTTAATTAAATACCTACAGGTACAATATGTAAGCCAAATATCTGATTACATATTTTTCTTTTTATACAAATTGCTGAAACAACTATAGTTCTCACCAAACACACTTTAATACTTTGACCTAATGTTAAGATGAGACGATAGAATGAGTATTACACATGTAAGCCAGGTATTTGCGGGTCATTGTTCTAGTATAGGAAGGGGAAATTAAGTAGTATTTAAGAGCGTAAACACAAAAATAATTGAAACCGAAAAATATAAAACTTTGTCCGTTAACAAATAATACTTGCTTACTAACTTGATATATCCAATCAACGAAATATATATTACTTTATTAACCGACTTTTTTTAAAGTCGGTTAAAAAGGAGGAGGTTCGCAATTCGAGAGTATTTTTTTATGTTTGGTACCTTATGAGGATATGACTTTTGACTTTGTGAGCTGATTTTGATGATTCTTTTTTATTTGAAACCTGTTATTTACCGTGTGGTCCCATATAAATTAATATTCCATTATTGTTGTTCCCTTGACTTCAGAGACACGTGTCAGAAAACTCTTAAAATAATCTCTTAAAAAAAGCAAAAAATTATGTCGTGAAAAATGTGGTCGCTTTCCGGGCGGATAAAAAATATAACATACCACCAGCGAATGGGTTACTTAATACAAATAATCTATCTTCGACGCTCATATTAAAAAATTAGGGTGTTTATGTTCACGAAGGGGGATCAGTATGAAGAAGAGCTCTTATTGGGTCTCCGGTCATCTACGTGTATAAAATATAAAACACGAATAGGTATGACTTCATTTTGTACGTCATTTGTTTACCTACTTAGGTTGCATTTGCGTATAAGCATTAAAACTCTTTATCGATGATCTGTTCGCTTTAACCGGATATCATTTTAGAACTACTGAAGGAACTCAGTACTGACAGTTGAGCTCAGCACGCAAGCTAATGTACCAAGCCGGGTTGATAGCTTCATGGTCGTAAGGTTATTGATAGAGAACCATATTTGTTGTTATACTTGATTTTATAATTGGTAAAGTTACAACCATACCTAAAATATTTACCTTTAAAACAACGCTTTATTTAATAACTCCTTTAGCTCTACATCTCTATAAGAGTGTAGAAAGTTTTATCTATTTTTTTTTTTATCCAAGTCATTTTAATATTTCAAAGTTTTGTAGTTACAAACTTAATATTATTATAACTGTACTATAGTTATTATCATTAGATTAATAATTAAAGGGATTAAGTAACAAAGACAGGACATCTCAAGCTAAAAAGTTCTTCAAATACAAATTTCAAGAATTAAACTTCTTACAATGTATTTTAACAAAACCTTCGTACTGTAAACAAAACATTAATATTTCCGATTTAGCTCCCGCTCTAAGCACACTCAACGCTAAAGAATTTCCGCCTTGAGTAACTGTAGAGATTTTTCATACGTCTGTACGTGAAGCCGTACAAAACTAACCTTTTATGCACTCGATAGAAGGTCGTCCAACGACATGAACAGTGCACTGAAATGTTTAATTACACAACTCATTACAATAAATGTCGGTGTTTTATATTGGAGAATTGAAAAAGTCTATTATGGCGGGAAACTATGTTTTCAAGATGGATTCCTGTAAATATTATTTAAAGTAACCCTTCTTAAAGATTCGAAAAATGTTGTAAAATTAATATCGCATTGACATCATTAGTCTCCTACATAAATACTATTGACATAACTCTATAGCTCTATAAACTATCGTATTTGGAAAAAAGCGATCTTCAAAACCCATTAAAAATAAGTTAGTAAATGATTGTCAGTGAAATGTTTTTTCCTTTATTAACTTTTGAGTTAAATGGGTTTGAGTAGTAAACAGTAAGTACTTAGAAAACCAAACTCTAAAATGAGAATAATTTAATTTAATAATTTAATTTAGAATAATAATTTTAAGTAATTTGCATTATCGGCTACTCATGAGTTTTTGACTCTCATTATAGGTATCCCAAGATACAGGCATAGCCTAGTTTGGGGACCCCTGACAATAATTGAAATGCTTAAACTCAGATATGCCAATTACTGTTTATGTACTTCGTAATGTTATTATTTCTGTGTTCTTTTTGTTGCAATAAAGTTAAATTATTATTATATTATTATTAGAATGTCGCAATTTTTGCAAATATGATAGTTTACTTAAAGGCCATCAAACTATATAAAAAATAGTTCCGTTATTGAATTAGGCTGGCTGGCTCTTACTACACAGGCCTGTAGAGCTAATATCCAAGATTATACACAAATCATCTGCCGCATGAATATTCACGTAGGCGTTGAATCCTTGCCGCCCGCCCGCTCCTTATACGCCACGTCACGTAAGTGAAAGGAGTTAACTGATGCTTGAATTAATTACCAAGGGTATAAGCGCTAACTAACGGTAGCTATCGGCGTATTGATTTGAATTAAAAAGGTTTTATTGAGCCTTAGAACTGTTGAAGTGAAAATAATTTGAATTAAAAAAGTGTTATTTAGTTTATAAAACTGTTGTAGCGAAAATAAATTGCGCACTGAATGGACTACGTCAGCCTATATTTCATTTGATACTTGTGCTTATTTCAAAAAATAATGTTGCAATAATTTATATGTAGAAATTTCAGTTATTTGTACTCCAACATATCACAGTTGAAGAGACAATAGGAGCACCTTAATGTACCTGTATTAAATAAGTTTTGAAATCATAACAACAAAAATATTCTTAAAAACTACAAAAGTCCCGAAAACACTGAAGCGATTTATAGCGCTACAAGAACGACGCCAGCACCATCTATAAAAAAAAATAACAATTCCATTATTCGACATTGGATATTACCGGATAAAAAGTGTATTTTATTAATTCAGGACATGATTTAAACGTGTACCACATTTTATCAAAATCCGTTCAGCCGTTTACTTCTAAAACATCCAAACATTATCATAAACTTTCGCGTTTATATTAATAAGAAGTTAGATAATTTTAGTAGGTTGTCCTTAATTTCTCGTTGCACTAGCACTTTGCACAAACCTGACGGAAATTGTAAATGCATCTGCAGCGAGTTCTATATTCGATGTTTATATTGGTTTGGCTGAAAGATATAGCGTTTTCGAGACACCGTATCTACCTAGAAATATGGCCACATAGATTGCCAATGTATCGCTCAGATACAAACAATATATTATTATTAGCTATTAAATATAATGCACGAACTAAAATAACGTCTTATAAATCCATCGCATTTTTCATTTGTCGATATAGCCTCAATATTGTTCGTGTTTGAGTCAACATTATGCCAAGGATTAGCTAAGCAACATGACCTTTCATATAATGTAAGATTCCATAAATTTACAGAATATAGAAATCATTTTCTCTCAACCAATAGCATCAATAGTTATTAACCCTTAATTTGGCAGAGAATCGATTTATCTTATTTTGTGAAATAACATATAAATCTGAAGTTATGTATTAAAAATAAGTTTAGGAAAAATAGAAAAAAAAATATAACATTTACAGATTTTCAGGAAATCAATGTTCATCACAATGAACACTGCGAAATCCTTAAAGAACAAAAACTGCTTTTTTATGTTCACCGTGGTAAACATTGCCAAATTAGTGTTGTTTTTAAAGGTGAAATAAAAAAACTTTTTTAATCAATAATTTAAATTATTTATTATGAAAATGTAAAAAAACAATTACGAGAAGTTTATCCTGTTATGACACAGAGCTATAAATTGCATTTAATGCAATGTACAGTTGTATTTATTTGAGAAAACTCACATCGCGCCATGTCTTTTTTTTATACTCGGAAAATGTCCTGTCTTATCATATCCTACGAGGATTGTAGGTCTGGCTGATCTTGGTTTTATAATCTTGCAATCCTGTACTTGTTGGCGAGAATTTGATTTATATTTCTTTGTCAAACATATATAAATCTCATAACGAAAATTTTTAAATGACCTTTTTTTCCTCAATTCCTAAAACAGTTACGTTTATTCAATAGACAAGCATTATTTATGTATATATCTAGTAACTAACCAAATATGGCAATATACCACCTTCTAGTCTTAAATGGTAGTCTATACAATGATGTTAACATATCAGCCAGCTCTACATCTCCCATGTATTTGTTATGCTCGTGAAATTTTTTCGGACAATCAACCTCTACCTTTTGTTTCTGCTATTTACAATATCTTTTTATTTTCCCCATAGGATCAGATCCAACAAATGAGCTTATAAGAGTCACTGGTTTATTATTATTCCATTGTACTGTAACTAATTAGTCTGTTAGTACAGGATTTATCACTAGTGTCAGAAAGTGCATGCTTACCAGGAACAAGTGGCAATATTCTATCCATGCAACCTTGTATTTTATGCTGTTAACAAGCAGAAAAAACACAAACAAAACAAAAACCCATCACATGAAAACGAACTATTTATTCATGGAAACTCATCCCTAATTTAGCAATGTTCATCACAGTGAACATGTTAAATTGAAAAAAAAATTGCGAGTATTTGGCAATGTTCACTGTAATGAACAAACAGGTTTGCCGGTAAAAAATATTACTAAAATAGTATAATTCTACACGAAAAACATACCAAATCGAGGTACAGATATTGATTAATAAATCAAATGCATGGAAAAGTTAGGATAGTTATGTATACCATGTAAAATATAAAAGTTTACCTTGCGAAGTATTGAGTGCCCGCGTCTACCCGACATCTTAACTAGATAATGACAAGTAAACTATTTTGCCACTTGTAGAATTATATTTTCCAGTATCAAGATGCTTTAAACTTACTATACGTAAAATAAAAATAAGGGAAATGTAGAAAACAGTCGTTAAATATATTTTTTTCGTGAATGTATATCACAGTGAACAATACCAAATTAAGGGTTAAAAGAAAACATAATTAGTTTACTTATTGACATATGTCTTCTAATGTGGTTTCCTTAGGAAGTGTTTGCAAAAGTCCCAAATGGGACAGGGCGCACTCTAAATAAAATAATGACCCATACCAAAATTGCCAATTTGCGGGAATCGTCAAACAACCAATTTCTGTTTGCGACCTTTTAGTATTTTCCCTTTTTTTTCATGCTATAGGTTTCATTTTTTACCTATCCTAAATAAGCTCAATTTTATAGCAACTTCAAAAAAAAAAGGTAGCAAACAAAAATTAGTTTTCCGACGACTGCCACAAATTAACAATTTTGAAATAGGTCATTATTTTATTAAAAGTACGAAGTTTCGAGTCTCCCAATTACAAGTGCTAATGGCCAATCTACCTCTTTATTATAATTACTTGAAATCACTGGTGAAAACAATTTTCGGGAATTGGTCCGATATAAAGTATTATGTAGCCGCGGCCTTACGCTGACGTGTTCCTGTGTTTAGGTTATGATCTAAACAAATGAACTGACTGACGAGTGTCAGAGCATGCACGCTTTCCGTAGTATTATAATGCTTTTTGATGCGCGCTGCACTTGTTCCCATCAATACGGTAGTTTTTATAATAACTTACGGAAGAGGGTAGTTTCCTATGCTTGATTTAATTTATTATTTTATAATGTAACAAAATAATATCAAAAAGAAATTCTTCTGTGAAATCAGCATCAATATTGGTTGTAAAATAAAGAAGTAATTCATATTTGAAATATTCTTTAGCAAAAGTGGGAGCAAGGTCGGGATATAGCGCTGTCCTTTTCTCACTCATGAAACGTTATGGCCGGTGACATTGGGTGACGTCACATTTCACTATAACTGTATTTGACAACTTTCCTTTCCACAAAATTGCAAAGCTTTATAACTTATTTACGCATATAACTGCGAGGTGGACAGACGACTTGATAAAAGTCGCAGGAACACGTTGAATGCAGGCCTCTTCGGGTAGGTCCGTCTGGAAATCTTTGGGGAAGGCATATGTTCACCAATGGACTTTATGTTGCTGATGATGAAACATTTGTTGATGTTTATCTCTGCACTACTCTAAGATTGACAGAATGACAATGCCTTTGGTATGAAGTCCGACTATGTACTCCTCTGTATATAAAGTATATTAATAAGGCATAATAGGATCTTGTCTGATACAGCCAAATAATTATAAGAAAACACAACATGCGTTTTACAAAATGAACTAATTTATTTGTCCAAGGAATGTATCTACACTAAATTAAAAATGTGCTACTTAAATAACAAAATTAATCTAAAATATAAATACGTAAAAATAAACTAAATGTAGGAAACACGGGACATTGAATCGTGTTTTCATCTGAGGATCGTGGTTTTATAAATAATATCGTTAATTGTATTATTATTCCTTGTTTGAGGGTAGAAATAGCTATGTTGAAATTGTTAACAACGCCACCTAGCGTATACATGTAAAATTACTTTGTAATGTTTACAATATATTTTAGTATAAATTCTAGTCTCATTCACACTTTACTTTATATTACATACTTACAAAAAACTATGCTTTTTAAAATACAATATTCATAAAATAGATGACACAAAAATTATTATTTTAGTACATATTTTGAAAAAAATTCAAAGAAGTGTAGGGAACTCACAATGAGTATTGATATTTAAGTACATATTTACAAAGTTCAATTTTCATCAACAAACCAATCTACCCTCTAAAGAAATGTATACACACAACACACATCACACTTTTCGTTTTTCACATATCACACTTCATTGACATTAATCGCCCAAATAATTCTACAAAATCAACCGAGAATTAACATTATCATTAATAAAATAAGATTGAGAATAGGTTAAACACGAAAGCATGACGCTACTTAAAAGCGAAAATTTTGCTGTTATTACAGCATAAATAGCTTAGTTTCATAATATTGAATTCGTATTTATAGGGTTATAGAAATACCGATGCAAGATAATTCAATAACAAAAAAATATGGTTATGTGTAAAAAAATATATGCTTTACTATGGTGTGTTTATGACTGATTATCAAAACAGTCATTCATGTTTTAAACAAACCAGATTTTTAAACCCTTTTCTATTTCAAATATTCATAAATCATATTCTATAGCATATTCACAAAAGCAGTACCATAGATAACTTACTCTACCTGTCTGTGGCTAGTCTATGGGAATATAGAGGTTTAATAAATACATTACTTTACATAAGGCGTTTTTTATCGTCGCATATTAAAATATTCTTTTACAGTCCGCACGGAAGGGCTAGTCATCCCCCCCAATTCAAGGATCAAGTGACGCAAGCATTATGAATAAATCAGTTAATGATATCGCTCTAACTTACATCCCTTACCCCTTAAATCAGAAATGGCTACCCTTGGCATGCGGCCCATAACATCTATATACTTATTACGATACTAGTGCTGTACGACAATTATCGACGTAAGGGGCCGTTCGAGTATTACGTAACGCAATTTTTGAAGATTTTTACCCCTCCACACCCGCATGTAACGCGCCGTAACGTTTTCCTGTATGCCCTGGCCACCTTCAAAAGTTATGTAACTCTAAATTGAACATTTTTTTTTGGAATATTCACAATTATTTTACGTAAAATACCGGAAAATCGCTAAAATACCTTTGTCATTGTTTTAAATTTAAAAAATCAACGTTACATAACGCTTAGTACTAGACCCACCTCCCGCCACTGTGACGCATCGTAACGCTTTACAAGAAAAATTGCGTTACGTAATACTTGAACGGCCTGTAACTGGGGCGTCATGATTCGCAGGTTTGTTCATTACATACCTTACAGTTAACCGATGGGATATTGAAAAGCATTTATGTAGGAACTTAAAAACTTAACTAATCCACCTATACATTGTTCCGATCGCAAAATAGTACTGCCTTACGGTTTTAAGAAACCCAACATACATCCAAAATATTTCAATATCTAGTTTTACACATCTCCGTAACTAATCAATTGAAATACAATCTATGGTCTATATATATGGGTACCATGAACCCCCGAAAATAGTTTAGCCAATAATAATAAATTATAGAAAAGTATGAGCTTGAAATAATGTTATTAAATTGACAGGAGTATGTGACGATGCCTAGACATCATCAAATTGTTTGTTGTTTTTTTGCTTCCGAATTGCTTTATCAACTTTTTCTTTCAATACAGTATTAATAAGCAAGTGGGTTACTTTGTGATCAACTGATCTTTTTACATCCCATAACAGAGTAATTATGGATGCTATTTATTTACAGAAAGGAGCAGGGATTATAAATTTACTGAATCTTTAGATTATGAGTTGTGAAAAAATATACATTCATATTAGAGAATATAGGATAACTCACAGCTTCCCGATTACCAGAAATAGTCAGTTATAACATATTTGTATGGGTTTAGTCTGTATTCTTTGGGAACAGTTTGACGGCGTATACAAACTTACCTACATACCTGACACTAACATAGCCGTTAATATGGTTAATACAAAACCACATTCAATGAAATATCAGATTCTTTTTATGTGGATTTTAGAGACCCTTCAAACATTCATGACATTAAAAACACTTATTATCATATAAATATAACATCAATTTAATCATTCGGCAACAACTTACAATTATCGTCTAATCACACCCTTTTCACAATCAACATCAATTATAATCTTAACTTTACGATTTAACTCTATGGTCGATATATACAATTCAGCGTCAGTTTTGAATGATGTTGACATGCGGCAGTTTTGTCAATATCATAGTTACATTTAAAAATTCTTTTCAACTATTAACCTATAATCTCAGTGTGATGTCCAAACATTACCAGGTATTTGTTTTGAGGATAAAGTGAAAATCTATTACGCTTATTTGATAGGGTTTGTATCATGAACTAATGAGAATACTGTGTTTAAAGGAACTTAAAATTGCTAAATAAATAATTAACTACTTATTATCCATTGAAATTATCCTGGCCTTGTCAGATGTATCATGTGAAATAAAAATATTGAGCATTGTTAAGTCTCTGGGTCTATTGTTAAACTTATCTAACCAAGAGACCAACAAGACCATCAGTTATTCCAAGGATTTATGGTTTACGAACTGCATAATGATATTGCCTCAGTGCCTAGTTAGTAGTCCATTGTTGGTGGGTGTATAACTTACCTAAGTATGTTGGACTTGGCTTAACTTCAATTACACATCAAAGTATATGCTGCAGAGTCACAGACTCAAGATACAAACATAATCACTATTGCACTTCCCTTCACTTGCCAAAACGACTTAACTATTTCACTAAAACACTGGCACGTTGGACACACACTGGATCAAACATATTGGTCTATTTGTATATTTGTAACATATCGCGTCGTTCATTTGAAGCACTTGCGCATGGAAGTGAGCAGTTGCTTGTTGGTCATCGATCATTTGTTCGGCGACGTGAGACCGAGCGCCGCCGAGAGAAGTCGTACCACATTCTTCTGTTCTGTAGGCTCGTTTTCTGAAATAAAAACAATAAATTTATCTGCATCATATCGAAGCCTGACACTCAATTGTGGAATTAATAAATTGAAAATTATCACCTACTTATGAGGTTGTATTATAGATCAAACATTCAAGAACATCCTATATACATAATTTTTATTGTAATATTTTGTAGGACCCTTATTCTACGGTAGGCCTAGTAGGTTTGTACATCTTAAAGTTCTCAAAGCCCTAACAATCTCATCACAACTGTACATTACTCTTTTCTCAATTCCCGCTGCCATAATCTAAGTAATGTTATAAATGCAAGTTTGTGAAAATGTTTGATAGGAGTAAACACAGAAACACAGATTTACCATATCCATGATGAACACTTTTAGCCTGGTAAAATGCTCCATTGAGAAATTATGGGATTTTTTAAACAGATTCTTTAAGTAGATGGCGCTGATTTCGAACAGATCGCGCTGTATATCATTATAACATTTTAAACAAATCACTGTTTCATCAATTTTCGCAATCGAATTCTTACCGTCTTCGCCGGTGACGTGTTTCTCCAAGTTAAGTTTCTCCTGCGCCACCTGGTAGATGCCCTCCTCGATGGTGCCCGTGCTCAGCAGCCGGTAAATCGTGACGGGGCGCGTCTGACCCAGTCTGTGACACCTGCAATACGAATTAGTAGTCAACTTTATATAGCTCCTTATAATAATAATATCAGCCCTGTATTATATACTTGCCCACTGCTGAGCACGGGCCTCCTCTACTACTGAGAGGGATTAGGCCTTAGTCCACCACGCTGGCCTAGTGCGGATTGGTAGACTTCACTCACCTTCGGAATTCCAATAGAGAACTTTCAGATGTGCAGGTTTCCTCACGATGTTTTCCTTCACCGTTAAAGCGAACGATAAATTCACAAAGAATACACACATGATTTTAGAAGTCAGAGGTGTGTGCCCTTGGGATTTGAACCTGCCGACATTCGTCTTGGCAGTCCGTTCCACACCCAACTAGGCTATCGCCGCTTAGCTCCTTATATAAGCACCATATTTTGTGTGATACATGGGTACATGGAAAATGTGAATTCTTGCCCTTACAAAGACAACTTAACAATGGGGTGGTTGTTTGGGTCACCAGTCTTACCAGAAATGAGCTACTCAGAGGGATGATAGATATTGGGTGAGCGCTGGCTCGAGTCCCTTGAACCCTAACAATACACTCCTTTACATAACCAGGGGTTATGTCATCTGAAAAATCTTTGTAATTCTGAATGAAGTAACTCACCTATCTTCGGCTTGTTTATCGTTGTACGGGTTGAAGTCGATGTCGTGAATGATGACGGTGTCTGCAGCGGTGAGGTTGATGCCGAGCCCGCCCGCCTTAGTCGATAATAGGAACACAAATATGTCCTCGTTGTTGTACTGGTCTATTAAGTCTTGTCTGAAATGTACAAAAACAGGTAATTTAATACTATGCTGAGGATAACAGTCTGTTTTTGGTTTTTATGAGGGGCAGTGGGGTTGATGTTAGAAAGTTTAAACTAAGCCACATCATTTCTGCATCATTCTTGAGAAACTGGGAAATTGGTACTTCATGCGTACTTCACACCATATTCAGGTAGGATTATATTCTCGTCACCACTTATGTTATAGATATAAGCATCATGATGTGTAGCTACATTAGTTGCGACAATTACTTTGTTATTTTGTGAAGCTGGCAAACATGTTACCTTCTGACACATATTTATTTTTATACAAAATATTATACTTTCTTATATGTACCAAATTTAAGAAATAATCCCCATTACAAAAACAAGCCATGGATTTCTAAAGACGTTAAAGGCTTACTTAAACAGTAACTTAGACTGTGGAATAGATATACATTGACGGGTTTAGAGTGTATTTATAAAGAATACAGAAAAATAAATAACAATCTGACCAACCACAATAAAAGAGCTCGTATGGCATATGAAAAAACATTATTGCATGCTGGATCCAAAAAATTCTTCTCCTATATTAGATAGCATATAACATCTAAGGTTAGCATATCTACAGATATATATAACCAACAAAGACAAATTGTTACTCTACCGGAGGACATAGCTAAAACATTTGCAACCCAATTTACTAGTGTCTTTCAGAATAAGCCACAGAACCAATTACCAACTTTAAATCCATTACTCAGAGTAAAAGATTCCATCCCAGATATATGTTTTACATCTGATAAAATTTGCCATGTTATAAAAGAAATGAAATCCGATTCCTCGCCGGGACCGGATAATGTCCCTGTATGCATGCTGCAAAAATGTGACGTTGTCAGGCACCTAGCAACTATAATGCAAACATCCTATGAAACAGGCATATTACCAGACTTGTGGAAAACTGCGACTGTGACACCAATATTTAAAAAAGGAGATAAACTAGACCCTTCCAACTACCGTCCTATAAGTCTTACGAGTGTATTCTGTAAAGCCATGGAGAAAATTATAGTTCAGCATATAAGACACTTTTTCACTATACACAGAGTAATTCCAGACCAACAGCATGGTTTTTGCTCACATCGCTCAACAGTATCTAACTTATTATCGTGCCTGTCGTCTTGGACGAATTACTTTAACAAGCGACAACCAATTGATGTGATATACCTTGATTATGAAAAAGCATTTGACAAAGTCCCCATGAGGAGGCTTTTACATAAACTAGAATTTGTGGGAATATGTGGTAAATTGCTAAGATGGATTGAGTCATTTTTACAGCACAGAACATTCCGAGTAAGGATTGGTGAAACTAAGTCTGATCAATACGATATACACAGTGGTGTGCCACAAGGCTCTGTGCTGGGCCCAGTCTTGTATGTCATTTACACCTTTGACCTTCCTAATTGTCTGAATTGTAATGTTAGCATGTTCGCAGACGATACCAAGCTATTTGCCAACCCACTATAACCTGCTTCAAAATGATTTGAATAAAATAGCTAACTGGTCTAAAGAATGGCTCATAAACTTAAATGCATCAAAATGCACGGTCTTGCATATTGGATCTTGTAATCCTCATTTATCATACAATTTAAACAACTACCAACTTCAGGAAGTCAAGGTACAAACAGATCTGGGCGTAAGGATTACAGATGATTTGAAATGGGAAGAACACATAGTGAGAATTACAAAAAAAGCAAAGAGTTTAATATACTTAATCAGAAAAGCTTTTGGAACAATATCTCTGGAAATGATGCTAAAAATACATAAAACTTATATAATGCCAATCTTGGAATACGCATTTCAAGTGTGGAATCCCTATTTCATTAAGGACATTGATCTTGTCGAAAAAGTACAACGCAGCTTTACAAAAGTACCTAGATCACTAAAACATCTCTCGTATGAGGAATGTTTAAAGGCCCTAAAACTTACAACCTTACAACATTGTAGAGCTCGTGGGGACTTGATTGAGACATTCAAGATCCTAAGTGGACACTATGACTGTTGCGGACAATGAGCCGGCCTCGGCGACCTGACCACCTATATTGTACATACTTATACGTTAGATAATTTGTTATTCTTTATTTCATATTTTTTTTTTGGTGTTTTAGTAATTGTATAAAGTTAAAATTGTGTAATCGTGCACCCGTGGCGGTGTGTAAGCGCGGCCCGCGGGTGATCCCCCGCGTCGCCGCGCATGCGCCGTAGCGCGCACCGCCACGCATGCGCCGTAGAGCGCTCCGCCACGCATGCGCTGTAGCACGCGTGCGCCGCGGCCCGTGCGCCGATGGCTGTGATTGGCGCAGGTTAAAGCGCGTACGAACTCTCACCCATCGCGCACGGTGCCGCTATAAAATTGCATGTAAACGAGGGCCTCTGAGACAATTGCACTCAGCATCAACACGAATTTAGAAAACTGGCAAGAAACTCAGCGGCTCTCGAACCAAAGAAAAAGTATATCTAATGTGCAAAATTTGCTGTGAATACATATGTGTGAAACAAGAAAAGAAATACACGAAATTTATTGGAAAAAGAAGTTGTCTCATTCAGTCGATCCCTGAAGGAAAGACGCTCCTTACAATGACATTGCAGACTTCCATAACATATTTAAGCAAAATACAAATATCCGCCACAGGGGTCACTACCTTAAATTGGCCACTACCAGATCTCTAAACAACCCTCACAAACACTTTCTAAGTAATAGAGTGGTTGAAGCATGGAACAAGTTACCTGAAGATGTTGTGTCAGCTCGAAATATATTCAAGAACAGACTTGACAGCTACATTGCGAATTTAAAAAATAATTAGTGATTAACAAGATACAGGCGCTTATCAGTTATTATAACTGCTTGTCTGATAATAAATAAATAAATATTAAAGACCCTAAACCTGACCTATCAGTAACAGCTGTGCTGCCGTCGAGACGCAGGTACCGATGCCTCCTGATGTCCAGGTATGGCTCCAAGATGTCCAGCATCATTGTGAACTGACTGAAGATGAGCACGCGGTGACCCTCCGCCTTCAGCCGTGGCAACATCTCGTCCAGTTTTTGGAACTTTCCAGAGTCTAATATCAAGTGTTCTGGCACTGAGAATTTGCTGATACACTGGAAAGAAAAATGGTAAATAAATTTACAAGATATAAAAAGTGTATGTTTTTTTAAATAAACTAATAAAGCGTTCATTGTTATTCACTCATTACAAATTTTTTACCAGTTATTTTCTGACTAATCTCTGAGTTTGATAAACAAACAGAATGTTTGTTTACAGATAGCATACTTTTGAGAGATTACTCTAGATATTTATACCAGAAAAATACGAAAAATTGAGTAACATAACCCTGTTTTGGAGCCCATTGAAAAGAATTTATATAAAAATGTTAAACTCACATTATGCTGCAGCGTCAGCTGATGTATCTGAAAATCGGACAAGCACAGCAAATCCTGGAACGCGTAATGTTCGTTGTTCTCCTTGTACCCTGGGGACCTGGCGAGCCTCTCCGCGATCTTGCGGACCTGCCCTTCTTGGTAGTGGTAGCGCAGCAGCAGTGGATGGTTCGCCAGCTTGCGCATGTCCATCATCATCGATATGCCGCTCTGTTCTGTTGTCGCGTGAATCTGTGGAAGTTGTATTCTCCAATTTATTTATATACTGTTATCGCTCTGTATATAGGCCTGTTTATAGCTGGCCAATAGTTAAGGTGGCCTAAAAACCAGATATATAAAGAATAGTCTTGGAATATTGCACCTTAACATGGGCTAATATGGTAGATTTTAGCTGGTTGCTGCCAGCAAAACTTATAACTGTATAATTCATAACAAGTGACGCACACTACACACGCCGCCGCATCATGAACGGCATCATATTATGCTCTCGTGTATACACTTTACCAATACTCACGGTGCCATCCTTAGTGGAGAAGCCGGCGATGAGATCCTTGTACAGCCGCTGCTGCTTGTCAGACATGGGCACGAGCTCCGTGTGGCAGGTCTTGGTGGGCAGGTCCTGCAGCACGTCGCGCTTCAGCCGCCGCAGCACGAAAGGCTTCATGATACGCCGGGCTTGGTTGATTTGGCTCTGTTCGAATGCGGGCTCGTCGTCTTCTTTGCTGCCGTCGGCTTTCTTTGTAGTTTTTGATTTCTGTAGTCAAATGTGGTTATGTTTATGAATCATTGGATATGGCTGAGAAGGTAATGTGTTCGAATGCGAGTGGATTTTTCTGACAAGACTTGTTCTAGGAATGGATCTCCTAGGATACCAAATAAATCCAGACATAATCACAAACTTCGCATTATAAACAGTAAGAAGTGCGGTGGAACCTCACCGCATTCTTCTGGAACAAGCTCTTGAGATCGTCGGTCTTGCCGGAGAACATGTGCGGCATGACGAAGCATAGGAGAGACATCAGCTCCAACAGGTTGTTTTGTAGCGGCGTGCCGGTCAACAGCAGGCGGTGTTTTGACTATAAATATAACATGCCTTATTGAATAAAATAAACATAATAAAATAAACCTCTGTATGAAACTACGATATAATATTAACAATTAAAAATCCAATAGCGCTTTTATAAAGTAAAGGCCACTTTCAAACCTCAAAAGGCACTTTTACATGTTAAAGGCATTTTTACACGTCAAGGGCACTTTTATTCGTCAAGGGCACTTTTACGCGTCAAGGGCATTTTCACGCTTTAGAGTGCACTTTGGCACGAAAAAGGGAACTCTAAAATAATGTAAGCGTACCTTTATTTTGAGCAGGTTATCGTACCGCTGCGTGGACATGTTCTTAAGCATGTGGGCCTCGTCATATATAACGTAGTGCATGGGAGTGATGCGGAACATCTTTCGCTCTTCGGGACAACTGTTCACCATTGTATAACTGAAAATTAATATCATATTTTTTTTAGAAAGTAAAAGGTCATAAGTGAAATCATAGTCAATGTTTCTACTGCTATTAAAATCTATAACTAAGACTCAATGGAGTCTCGGCTAAATGCTATTCCCTGCTTGTATAAGTTGTAGATTACAGGGTTAATGACTTGACGCAGCTGTCACCCGATTCCAACTCTCTAGGAAGGTTAACATTGGGATGTTTGAACGGTGAACACATCATCACTGTACAGCCTCGTCTGAAGTTAGACGGCAATGGTTAGGTACTTTGCCCGCAATGAAATAGGGTTGGTACTAACGTGGTAAGCACGACGTCAATGGAGTCGAGCCCGCGCGCGTACTCTATACGCAACTGGCGTCGGTCCTCCGGGTTGCCATAGTACTTGCTCACGCGCAGTGCCGGGCACCAGCGCGCCAACTCAGAGCTCCAGTTGTCTGCAAACATTATTAATACATTAATAAATGCCATGGCTTTCTATAGTTATACTGCATTTTCATCATGGCAATATTTTTGGGTAGTGCAAGATGAAGCTCAGTTCGAAGATGGGCAACAATTTTATTCATGTCAAAAATATACAAGAGTATGTCATGACCTAAACTTGTGAGGTGTGTTGACAGAGACTCATAAGATCATCCCAATTTCATCATATCTCATCTCACCAAGCGTAGAAGCAGGCACGACGATAAGGTGTGTGCCGCGCGCCTGTCCGGTCTCCTTAAGGTGCGCCAGGAACGCGATCACCTGCACCGTCTTGCCGAGGCCCATCTCATCAGCCAGGATGCCCGATACGGCCTGCTTGTGCAGCACCGCCAGCCAATTGAGCCCTACTAGTTGATACGGTGCTAATTTCAAACTGGAAAGAAAGAGTTATGTGAGTAAAGTAAAAATCATTGTGAGTAATCCTCAACAATTTTAACCTTGTCAAAAGTTGTAATTGATACCAATCACTGATCATAAATTGGATTTTGGACCTAATACCCCAACTATAACAGATACCATATACAATATTGGCATACATATTGTTTTACAGTACAAATGGGCTAGCTTATCTGAGATTATGTCTAACAGAAAAGCAATGTGAAGTGACAACTAATTCTGACATTTTAATGGTAGATGATATATCTAGACAGTGAACACCCAAACACCATCCTGCCTTAAAAAAAACAATAGTTCTTTCTTAAGGCCTGGAGTATATCTATAATTCTTCAAATATAGTACATGTTTATGAACATTCAAGATCATTTAACATGAGATGACCCACTTGCTTCTTTGCCGATCTAATAAAAGCTCAATTACCTAGGGTCCAAGATAGAAGGTTGTTTAAGCCTGCCCGCCCCGGCCGCCACGGCTGCTTCGAGCTGTTGCGCCAACCCCACGCACTTCTTCATCAGCCGTTGGATGTTGTTCCTGGTGGTCAGCAACTCCTGCGTCGCGTTCAGCAGCTCTGTGTTGAGCATTTTGTTGTTGTTGAACTTCTCTACCTGTAATGTAAATGACATGGTATTGTAGATATTTCTAATGCTTTCTGGTTTGCGGTTGCATGCACTTGAGCACCTCGCGATCTTCAATATTAGAGAGAGAGAGTTGAATGGCGGAATTTTATTCACTAGGATATTTTATACCGGCAAGTCCGGCAAAAATCCATAAACATATCCCTATGATAAAGAAAGAAAATGCTTTCTGATAGCAGAAGCAAAAAGACATAAAGAGACATGAATATTAATTAAAAATCCGAAACTAACTCTGTTACGCTTTTATGTCTGAACCACTGGACCTATTTGGACGAAATTTGGTATGTAGATATTTATGAATCCTGGGAAGTACACAGGCTACTTTTTATACTGGAAAAACCTTTTCACGCGGGTGGAGCTCCGATCAATCGCTAGTTGGGTATATTTGTAAAATGGCTATGGCTCGCTCTTCAAGGACCACTTCTCATTTCAGCGAATTGTGTTATGTTGCTTCTAAGCCTAATCCAAGAAAGAAAAGATGTCACCTTATGTTATTAACTCAGCATATCCTGTATTGATTGGATATAAATTCAGCATAATGTAACCCCCTTATTCATAAACATTATTTATCTAAGGACGGAGCGTTGCTGTGATGACAAGTCTGTTGCTCAGCTTTATTTTTCTGACAGCTAGCTGTTGTTCAGCTTTGTTTATCTGACAGTTTACTAGATTAAAGTTGTATCTCAATATTAGCCAATCACAACGGCCCTATGTCTACACACTGCAAAGGCTGCCATGTCGTCGGCACTGAAAAACAAACTTGTTATCACAGCAATACTCCGTCCTTAGATAAATAACGTTTATGAATAAGAGGGTAAGAATTTACACCTGTGCTTAACGTTTGTAAAATAAATATATGTCCTTGTTACATGTCTTCAACTCACCATATCCAACCATCCTTTGAATGGTCTCTGCGCAATGATGGCTTCAGCCTTCTTCTGCGAGCATCCGCTGAGCAACGACAACTCATTGAGATTGCTTGTGTTTAGAAACTCGAATACTTTCTTCTTATCACCACCAAGGTCATCAGTGATCTCATTATCAGAATCATCACTGGAATTGAGGCAAAATACAATTGTATATTTACAAAAGTGTGATAATTCAAGGTAAATTAATTGATTAGTTACTTTAGGCATAGTCTCAAAAAAGCATATGCATAGATATAATTTTGGCCTTTAGCAACATACAGCTTTGGCAATGGTCACCAGACACGATAAACATATATACACCATCTCATCCTAAAATATTGCAAAAACGCTAACTTTTCACATGGTATCAAGCATGTGGATGGTTGGCTATCAAGCACAATTATTAATCAAAGAAAGCCAACATTTGTGGCCAGAATAAAAAAAAACAGCCATATTCAAACAACTCACCTATCATAAACTCGATCGTCTTTCCCTTTCCGCACTCCATAATCATCATCCTCACTTCCACTGCTACCTTTCCTCGCCCTGCTTCCACCATTGGTCTGGATCGGTTTCCTCACAACCATGTTAACTCTCTGCGGCCCGCTCGTAACCCTGATTACACTCATGTTTCCGTTAACCCGGTTACCAGAAAAGCCAGGTCTCGATGCAAAGAAGGTCGCACCGCCTTTGTCGTTACTCTCCGGGTCGTATTTGAGCAACTCGTCCCTGGCCCGTTCTTCATTCCAGCCGTGTTTTGCTAGTGTGTTTTTAACGAACTGCAAGAGAGATGTATGATTAACGGCAGTTCAATGCGCGAAAGCCATTTTATAACCAATGAGAGTACCCAAATTTTTGGTATGTTGATAACAACAATTGCTTATAAAAACAAACCCATAAGTTCTAGATGCCCATCCGCCTTGATCAAGATGCATCATCTATTCATATTACACACGTCAAAAAGCTAGTGCCGTGAGGAGATATATTTTGAAGATTTCATACAAGTGAAATCAAACACAACACATATCCAAACACCAACCAACCACCAAGCGTATTTCTCTAAAATACTATTCTAAAAACCCACCAAGAAAATCCCCACGATTTCCTAATATGTATTCCTATCTTTCGAAGTTGGCAGCATGTTCATCATTCCTTTGATATTGTGGATATTTTATACTTCGGGTAATAAAGAAACCATCAGGTCACCCATTTACTAATTTAGCAACCTGAACTATTGACATCACAAATTTTTAACGACCAAAAAATTTTATGATGAATTGTAACCGCATTTTTAAAGTTCATAAAACTCACCATGGGCGATATATCCGGGAACATCTCTAACATGTTCCTGAATCTTCTCTCTTTGACCGCGGTGGTAAGCTCCACTGGCCCGGGCTTCTTCGCCGGCGACGCCGCATCGTCCGAATCGGAATCCGGCAACCTTATCCGTTTGTACACAATGGGACCGGTACGCACCACTTGGTTCGGTGCCGGCATGCGTATTATGGTGGGTTCTGAAACAAATTAATAACTAAGTTTACCGTAATGATAAAATTGGCTTGGCAAAGTATGTGTGCACAAGTTGTTAGACTTCTTTGGGAATAAAAGGGTCAAAAGAGATTCAAACTTATTAGCAGTATGATCGCTCCATGATATACCTTCAATAAACCATTAGTGTAGTATGTTCATTTCGCCTGCACTAGATAAAGGTTTAAGGGAAAGGCTGATATCCATAAAATAATAATTTCTATTAAGTGTACCATAAGTTTAAATCTCTAAGGTGTTACATAATTACTTCATACTTTTGGAAGAGGAAAACAAAATTTGTTGAAATATCTTGCTGGCTGTAGGGTATTTTTATCTGCTTGGATATCAACTAATGTAATCAAGATGCAAAGCCCGCCACAATGACCTGAGTATGTGTATTGTGTTCTGGGTTCAGCCTGTATTTGTACATCTAATATCAAACTCCAGCATAATTGTGTCAACAAGCAAGGGATCAACATCTTTCGACAGTCAATACTATATGTTAACACCACTCCACATACCATCAGGATCAGTGCAGTCACTATCCTGTACCCATATAAAAAAATAAATCTCAAGAATGATAATGAAGTTAAGTTTATATTTATTTATTTGTGATCTCAATTGCCAGATAGTTTTTTTTTTTGAGCAATTTGGGTTATTATATTATTATCCTTGAACAAACAAAACAAGTGATGATGTTGCATGCATATTCTTTTCATTAAATCCCCTGTCATGACACGTGTAACAAGGAGTAGCTGGACAAAAAAAATAATGTCACCAAATTCATCACAAGGCCTGTACCATGTAAGACTTCTGTATGTGTAAGGCCTTTTATATATGGGGCAGATGTTTCCAGAGTGGGTATTGCCGAACCTTATCCCACCTAGCTTTGACCATGGTCATGTTATTATATTGTAAATTTTATTGTTGAAATATTTTTTTTCTACATGGACCAGACATCTTAGTTATGGTGCCTGGTGGTGGTGGGCCACAACATTAATTCATTGACCTACATTAGTACTTTATTATATTCTTATTCCATAATTAGTACTTTTCATATTTTGTTTTAATAATAAAAATAACTTAATAATTGTTTTTTTGATTTGGTTACAACTCATGTGATCTTAGGAAAAGTTTTTCTAGTTTAGGTGAAATTTTTGGACTTACTTTGGTCACTTGCAAAAGCTGTAGCGAAAGCAATAATAGCAATAATCGCAAAGCAATAATATTATTGGTAACATACTTCCCTATTATACAACACATGATATATTTTTCCATCATTTATGCTCTTTGTAAATATTAACATTTTTTTTTAAATTACTTTAATGTAATCTGAAGTTACTATTGTATTACAACTATCAATGAACACTGGGGAACCTCCTTAATTTATACTGCAGCCCACCAAATGAACAGAGACAACCTAAAGATAATAATATGAAAATATCTATTCCACCACTCCTTATCTATAAAATGTACAGCAAAATAATATAAGCTCCAATGTCTGCCATCTGTTCAATAATGTAAAAAATAAGCTTACAACAAGACACATAATCATACAAGGGAGGCATTGAATCATATCAATATTAAGGAAAGTCTTGTGTGGGTTTTTACTATAAACTTATTTGTAGGCAACTCTCTAAAATTTAGAATGTCATTAAGTGCCAACTGAAGTCTGGGGACTTGAAGATGTAAGGTTATTAAATGCCAGCTGGAGACATCATTTCAAAGGACCCATGTTTATGGTTAGAGAAGAGTAGAAATAGACAAATGATGAGCTATTACTTGTCCAGTTCACTAATATGAACACATGACTCGATTTTTATTATATAAACTGTAGAGATTTGAAGTTGATGTACTACAATAGATACTAAATACATATAACACTTGTATATGTTTGTATATGAAGAACTTAATAAATACTACTACATAGTCAGTCTAAAATTGTATGTCAAAAAAAAGATGATTAACCATGACCGCAAGTGTTAGGCAATACTTATAACTATTTTTTCAATGATGCGAAAATTAGTTAATATTGAATAACAATTACTTACCATATATTTTACCGTATAAAGCCCATATTAACATCCATTTACGAATACCTACCATACGTTTTAATACTTTTTTCGTCGACACGAAAATTGCCACAACGCAGGTGTTGCGACAAAAGTATTGTCTTAAATAAATTAGTTATAAAGCTTGAAATTAATTATAATAACTTATGAAAACAACAATATTTGTCAAAAACACATCCACCACAAACCCGACCTTGAAAATGTGACTACGAAACGTGCTCATCAGGAATACCGAAGCTAAGTCACATGCATGCGGCAGTGCCGTACACCCGTTGCCCAGGGTTTTGAACCGTTCTACTTACGGAAATTAGATGAAGAAGCTCTTATTGTGACCGGGCTGCTGGGAACAGTCGGTGCATTAGGTTTCCTCTGGAAACGATACTGTCTCAAATTCAAACTCAACACACTAGGGCTAGTACTCTCAGACATTTTAAAACACTGTTTATCAAATTTTAAACACCTTCTGTGAGAAAAGCTCAAAAGTTATCAGACAAAATTTAGAAAACTTTTACGAAAAATTATCACACCATCAAGCACATCAAGGAAACAACATTTCAGCCATTTTTATCCGCGAGACTGCAAGTGCAAATGTAATAAACCAATACAAATTAATGTCAAAATTAATAGGAGAGATATCAACCAATGAGAAACAAAAAAAGATATTTTCAACGAATGAAAACTATTTTTATGGCTGGCAGATACCATAAAAAATATTTTATTGATACATGATGGGTCGTTACTATGAATTTTAAAAATGTAATGTAAAAAATAAAGGTTCTTATTATTCTGTAAATTTTAAATAATAACAAAAACAAATAATATTTAAAACATTAAACATTTTAGTAAACACATCACAGATGTTTACATTTCTCGTGTCAGTAGAATATGTTATATTGGCAAACTGTAAAGTAATTGCACCAATGTGGACAGTTACTTGTTCAATTTAACATAAGTTTGATCTTATAATTTTATCAAAATAGATCGTGTTTATGGCTTATACTTTTCACGTTAAAATACTTAGTGTGTATGATGGATTTATCTTTTACATATAGTTTTCAACATAAAGATACTTTTTACTAAATATAGCCATCTGAGATAGCCATGGGATTTGCGTCTGTTGTTTAGAATACATACGTAATAAGTTTTGTTCATGTTTTGTTGTTAAGTTTGTAAGGTAAGCATATTCTTCTGATTCATAAAGATTATAATTATATGTCCAATACCGGTTATAGATCCAGTGTTAACTAACGAGCTACATTCACTACTATAATTTACTAAGTAAAATTCACGTAATAATAATATGATTCTGTCATAAACAATAAAATATAATCATACATACTGAAGCCAAGTACACTATGCAATAAAATGTAATTAAATCTATACTAATTAAATTATGCTCTATTACCAAAACTAAACATCCCTAAAATTCAGTAGTACCACACTGTGCTGGTGAACTGTCAGATTAATAGGTGCGGCCATGTTGATCTGTAGTGAATAAAATTGAGTTAATTTGCTTTTAGGAAATTAAAATTGACACAATATGCCCAAATGCGACCTCAAAACGAGATACATCCCCGCGACATTCGCCTGGACGTTACTGTTGGGCACGACGTCCCTGTTTTTTTATTTCCCGTGAGTATACAGTGTGTTCAATCATATACAAAATTTATAATTTTAGTTTGACAACTTTCACGCAAGATTGTTGAATTGTTTCTATTAATATCTTACGGCTAAGTATCGGCCCTCAACGCTGGTGCAACCCCTGTGCGTACAATTCACCTGTAGCTTGTTTACCGTGAACATTTGTGTGGGCTACTGCACCATGTCTACAGACCATGTTTCTTACAATTAAAATGATATTTACATTAGCATAATAATTTATAAATAGCGTCTGTATGCTAGCTGTGAGCCTAATGAGTCGGTGCGATGCGTACTCATTTCCTGTTTATTGCCCAAATTTGTATAAACAAAAGGTGTATCATGGTGGAGTTTTTATGTCTGAACAATCAGTTGGAGGTTCGAAAACTCATTATATGTTACAATATATAGAAACCAGACGCTTGTATCGGTATAAAATAATAAAGGCATGACTCTGTACAGGTTTAGTAACAGCCCTGGACTTATTTCACCTTGATAGTGTCCAGTTCCAATTCATTAATAACTCCATTTATGATTATCGTGCATAATCGATACAGAGACTATTAATCGGTTGTTTACTCTGGAAGTGATGTGTGTACATATAAAATTCATGAAGTTTGGGAGTATAAATTTTAGTCTCACAAGTTTTTTTTATATTAAGTGTTCTTATTCTAAGTCTTCTTTTATATTAAGTTATCTTATTAGAACTGACATAATTAATAATTTATTAGATAAGAATTTGTTTGTACTAATTTTCAACCAAGGCACTTTTTATGTAGTGTGAGTGTAGTGATCAAATATAAGTAAATAATTGCATGCTGTGTTCAAGAAAACACACTTTTTGTCCAATATGAGCTGTAAACAAATGTTTGACCTTAATCTTGCATTGGGATGTTTTATTTTTATTCTAAAGCTTTTGTGTGAAAATTAAAACCTATATTATTAAATAAACATACCAGATTTTATTATAGCAGTCTTATAATAAATACTAAACATTTTATCCAAAGTGAAGTTAAGTTTTACATAACAAGTCATTGTCAGCCATGAACATTTTAATGATATATCAAATGAGTAAAAATATTTGTTTACTTTCATTAGAATATTAACTCAAATTTATAATTGCTGTTAAGTTTATTCCATTAATTATTTTCTTGAATCAACTTTGCTGTCGCACTATTGATAAGTTTATCAATTAAACATTTTGATTGGTTATAGCATCATAGTCCAATAGGGAATACTGGATTACAATTGCTTGTAGGGTGGTTAGGAAAATGTGGAATATGAGCCACAAGATTGACTTTCGATGAATATTAAGTAAACCTACTGAGTATGTGTTATAATTTGTTTCACATCACGATGCAAGGCCTGGGATATCTATTTGGGATAATTCATGCCCAACAACAATTTGTAGTATATTTATAAATTCTTAGAGATTATTCAATACACCAGTAGTAGTGAAGAGTCCATATAATCCAATTCCTGATGACTTCTCTTTCGTAATTTATATCTAATTATCATTTACTAATGGTGCATATTAGCATTCATGCACATTAGAACCTAAGTATATGTGTTGGTTATGCTTTTGGAAAATTTCCTCCTTGCTACAGCAATACACATTATATAAAGTATGTAGGTAGCAAAAATATGTAAACACACCTGTTTATTTGCCAATTTAAGTAATGGATAGTCATGTAGAATTGTGGTTTTGTGTGGGAGTGTCAATAAGGAGGTCTCTTAGATCATACGGTGCATGTGGGTCCTGCAATCATATGTTAAATGCTGTTAATATTATTGTTTACAGTAATAATAATATATATTATTCATGGAAATAATTATGTGGATTGTGGTTCGTTTAATATTTATGATTTAAGTAATAGGACTATACTGGGTTTTGCTCCTGTGTCTGCCCCTGTACAATAGTTTTTTCCAGGATAAAAAGAAGCCTATGTCATAACAGACTATAATCTATCTTAGTGCCAAATTTCATTTAGATCTATTCAGCCTTTCTGGCATGATTAAGTAGTAAACAACCGTACGAACTTCCGCATTTAATCTCTATTATTAACAAAAGATAGATTATTTATGATTGTTATTCAGTTTTCTACCTCCTTTAGAATAAGATAGATTAATAATATTTTTATGTCAATGGATTGTTTACATTTTTACTAACATCTTTACAATCTTATGGGCAGTACACTTTGTTAATTAACAGACGGTTGGCATGATTTTATTCTGCCTTGGACTGGTGTGTTTGTTGCAAATCTGCCTAAAAACAAACCTGAATTAACAGCATATTCTGTTTATTGTGTATTAGTTACAAGGCACTCATCACCAAGCCTAAAGACGTAGTCATTTTACCGCGTTTTTTTTATACCCAAGTATCAAAATTATCTTTGCATACCTCTATCCCAAGGGAAACAAAATCGTGTTCCATGTTAAAATAATCTAAAATTAACGTCTCAAATTGTCTGACGAAGTGTAATAATTATTGACCCATAAAATTGTTTGATATTTACAAATTAACATTTGACCTTAGCAGTGAGTATTTTAATTCTGATATTTATGCAGCATTCATGTTACGGAGAATGTTGCTCGTTAAAATAGTTGGACTATTATCGGGTTATGTAATGTGATAGTTGGAAAGGCACTAATTGTTAAACACTTGTATTATAGTTTCTTTTATTTCTCATACTTTTGTGTGTCTCTTTTGAGTCAGTCGCAAGTTTGCGTCATTATTTGCGTCGGGGGATATTATGACGTTTGTTCTTTTGAGTAGTTGGTCATTCATGAAGTAAAATATATTATATTGAACAGCATTCTCTCTCTAGTTCAGCAGCCAATCTTACCCT
Source organism: Manduca sexta (assembly GCF_014839805.1). NCBI lineage: Eukaryota > Metazoa > Arthropoda > Insecta > Lepidoptera > Sphingidae > Manduca > Manduca sexta. The sequence goes on from NC_051128.1 coordinate 12,671,506, forward strand.
TTACTTCACTGGAATTTTGTGGAACATCTCACAACGCCATATTTTAAGATAGTCCACCAAGCTTTTGAATACAAGCTGCGACGTTTTGGCTATTTACTCGAATGGTAACCGTGCCTATGACAAACTATGTTCCAATTTTAAAACTAAATGGAGAATGAACTCTCTTCCCTATGCAGTTTCATTTTATAATCTAAGTTCTTGCGTCTCGTAAACTACTCTCAGTGCGATTATCAGGTCTAGAAAACCCTAATGCCTAAAGCTAAGTATTGTATGCGCTCAACATTTTTACGGCACTGCATGACCAGCGTAGTTTACAAGCTCCCTTAAATAATGTTTTTTGCATAATGAGCGTTCTCGGTGGGTGGAAATTATAACTCACTTGTTTTATGCCAGTTTTCTGTTATTAAAACTGTTCACCCATCTTGGTAATTTCCTACCACTTGAGTTGAATTTTAGTATCATCAGAACTTTTAATAATTAACACGAAAAGAAGCTTCTACGAGAAATAAAATTCTTCCCACTAATTACGGCCTAAAGCAAACAATTTAGAAGACTCAATTTTGACTTACGACTTTCTTAAATAGACGAGCTCTAAGTAAGGTATTCTGAACGTTCATCCCCGAAGAGGTTAAAATCCTATTGGACATACAGTAATATTTTTACGATTTCTTATTCTGCAAAGACAACTGGAGCCACAGCCACGCCTGTCTACAATCGCTTAAGGTCATAGAAATCAAAAATACATGGGAATTTGCTCTTCAAACTTGACATTGGCAGAATTGTAAAAGCGATACGGCCAATCACAACAAATTGGATTTGGACATATCCGAACGACAGACCAGACAGATCGTTAAGATATATTCCTATTTTTTTGTTTTTATTGGCATTAATCATTGCAGAAAAGCGTGTTCGCTACGGCCCCTGACATAACTCTTTCCGAAGAATGCGCAAATTCTTTCTCCAAGCATGTTCTGTTAAATACCGTGAACAGTTGATAAAATTCCTTTCACTTTCACTACATCTGAGTGCGTATGTTGAGTACGCCATGTTTTCGAATTTGTTTATGATTCATTTAACTTTTGTGACCTTCGTGAGCGATCAAGGTAGTTGGGAGGTCGCGGGCTCGGTCGTGGGACAGTTTTCTTCCGAATATAATACAGTAATTAGTCTTTACATGTATTTGTATTACTATTGTTACATGGGATGGTCCAAGAGTTATTTAAATTTGGTTATGTTATGTCTGTATCAACCAAGAAAAGGGCATAATTTTGTAGGCAGTTAACTTTGTGATTTTTTGAAGGAGGTAATTTAGAGAATTAGAAATTTAAAAAGCCCCACTTTACATAATAGTGAGCAGCTTGCCGTGCAGATAGTGTCGACTGACGAAAGGTTATTACTCCTCGCCAGTCGACACAATTATGCCGGCCTGTTTGAAACCGGATATACACAGGCTTACCCCGGAACGCGATATACGACTGCGATGGCGGGTTTTACACATATCCGGGCGGATCCAAATATTCTACCACCAACGGAGTTATAATATTAATTTGCTTTTATTACTTTAAGATGGTAGGTAAAGGCTTTCGTTCTGTCTAAATAAAATATAATGGAAGGATATATAAAGGGAATTTCGACTCCAATATCGAAGTTATAAAATAAATATTAAAACTGTAATTATTTTACGTAATGTGTTTGAAAACGGCATAACGTTTGTAGGTGTCCACTTATATAAGTAAGGACGTAATTATAGCGGCATGCGACAACGGTTGTACAATGTACGCTGTACAATATACCGCACACCACTTATTGTGGGCTACTGTAAATATATATGTTTTTCAGTTTTTTTTTATGTCTACCAGTGGCGAAAGTCCTTATAACCCGATTAATGCCGGCTTACCTTTCGTAATATATGTAAAATGTGATTATCATTACATTGATTTGTAGATCGCTTTCATGCATATTAGTACCTAAGGTTATAACTTATATCGTGTCAGGTTCGCTTACGGAAATTTTGATCCTTCGCCATATATATTAATATACATTAAATAATAAATAAAGCTGAAGAGTTTGTTTTAACGCGCTTATCTCGGGAACTATTAAACCAATATTGATTTAATTTTATTAATAGGAAGCTTCATTACTCCTGAAAGCTATAGGCTATTTTTATCCCGAAAATATATTTATCCCGGTTAAATTTTACGCCGTTGGGGCCACAGACAAAGGCTATTTATTTATAATCAGGTTTTAATTATTTTTATGAATTCAGGCGATAGCCTAGTTGGGTGTGGAATGGACTGCCGAGACGAATGTCCACAGGATCAAAACCCTAGGGCACACATCTCTGACTTTTCTATAAATTATGTGTGGCAGTGTGTATTATGAGTGAATTACCGCTTGCTTTAATGGTGAAGGAAAACATCGTGAGATAACCTGTATACCTTAGAAGTTCTCTATAGGAATTTTGAGGGAGTGTGAAGTCTACCAATCCGCATTAAGCCCGCGTGGTAGACTAAAGCCTAACCCCTTTCATAGTAGAGGCCTGTGCCCAACAGTGGGACTATAATACAGGGCTATTGGTTTTTGGGTTTTAGCTTAAGACACGCTTATCTTAGTTTGCAAGTTGAATTATGACTGAATGAGTATTAATGAGATTGTTATGTTTAATAACACAAAGCATTATGTTACTAATTGTTTTTGTATTTCGAAAGTGTTATTTTGACGCCCATTAGTTAGCGTTAAACCATGAATCATTCGCTCACAAAATTGACGACACATTATTAATATTGCGGTTGAAGTAACACTCACTTTGTAATGAAAATATTTCTGAGAATTTGTCAAGGACTCTAATAGTTACAATACATGTCTTGCTTATTTACTTACTAAAAGTTGATAGACTTATGAACACCTATTTCGGCTATTTTTAACACGATCTTTTTTAATACCTATCTATAGGTCTGTTTCTATACCGAATACATGCCCATGTACGGGGTGGTGTTTGTCGCGGCCCTAGGCACACGTGTGTATACTTTATGGCTGCCGATTTTCCTCCAGGACCCTGCAGTCGCTAAGCAGCGGGATTCCAGTACATTCGCAGGTTTCCCCCTGTGTTGACTGGGTAGTCCAACACACAAAACAAAACTAACCTATTAAAAAAATGTGGTTTGAAGTTTTCAGTATGAAATTCGGGATTTAACGATAATTTTGCATTGTCTTTACCAAACTACGCTGAAACTCCTAGAAAACTAGGACAGATCTACGGAAACTGGGGCGGATGAGCCTGACTTATAAACAAATTAAGAATATATTAGACGTATAACGTTCGTAATGAATGAGGTTGATTGTAGAATAAGTTTTAAAGGTTACAAAGACTGTTAGGATTCCGGAGACATCTTTCAGGATAGAACGAAATGGACAAGATAAGGAAAGCTTATTCCACCACTACGTTAGAGTATAACTGGAGAAGATAATTTAAGTCCTTAAGACAAGTAAAAATGACGAATTAAATCACGTATGTCTGTCGATAAATATTGTAGAAAACGTCGATACCGGATCCGGCGGCTGATTCGAGGAAACGCCATTTCCGCTTATCAATCACATATTTTGGATTGTCGGTTTACGAGACTATATCCCCCTCCCCCCTCCCGCTCCCTCCCTCAAACCGCCAATTGCAACTCCTAAATCAACGATAGACTGTCAAGGCCGTAGGAAAAAATGGAGCTCAGTCAAATTTTAAATGTGATATGTTCCAATAAATGAGAGCGTGAATCATCTCGCCACTTGCTGTATCAAACTTTAAGTTACTAATTAATTTTATCCACTAGTACATTTTTCTAGTCATTCAACTACCTAATAATAAGGAATCTGTATAATATCTTTAGACAATCTCAACGCAAGCCGATGTTAATTACCCTCAGGTAAAAGATAAACACTGAAGCCATTATCTAGATCTGGTTGCCATGAGTTTATGTAACTTCAACCGCGATCCTTAAGGGTATATTACAACCAAGCTCTGGTCTCATTGCGTTTGATGATACAGCTGTCCGATTTGTTACCCCTTTACACCTTTGGCCTTCCATTTCTATCCGTTCATATAAAAATATTAATAATTCTTAACATACTTTAAGGAATTTTAATTTGTGTTCGGGTCACACTGTAGTCAGTTTATTGATAGATGTGATAAGTATAATATAAATTTGATGTTATTTTTAGTAAGTAATTTGTACAAATGCTGGAGGTACAATACTTCCTTTAGTCTTTCCTAAAGTCTATTGGGGTTTTTTACGTTTAGAAGAATATGTAGTCTGATTTAAAATCGTAATTGGAAACACTATTTTGCTTATAATTGGAAACACGATTTTGCTTGTAATGCTGCTGAAAAACACACACTAGCACAATGGTACTTGTGTGTATGTTTTTGAGCAGCATTGTTAATTTAATACTAACTGATAAATCTCACTACATGAGTTATGTAACCTATATAATTCTAGCCGTCTGTTTTAAGAAATAAATTAGTTCTCTATTTGATTACCCGTCACTCCACTCTCAAGTGCGTTATGAAGAAGTTATTAAACAGGCCTACATAATAAATACAAGAACGTGCACGCTTCTTGTCGATGTTTTTGCACTGCATTATCAGGCGAGATATCGTTGTACTAATAAAACAAAATCAGGTTATCTAGTGCGCAATCATAATGATATTTACGTGCAAACCAAATGATACTTCTTCGTTAAATAATATATTTGTATCGGATTTCGTTCATGATTGGATGGTGCTCGCCGTGCGCATGGTGAAAAGCCTCATTATAATCCTACCCTCCAACCCTCGCCATTCTCCTAGCATTAAGAGGATTGTGTGCAAATGATAATTGTTTTTGCGCTTCGTAATCCATTTTAAACGGATTTTGTATATTTGATTCGCAATTCTAGATTTTAATTATCATGCCCTTAAAGTAGTAATTTCTGAGACAGAAGTCACTGCTGGTAATTCAATATTATGTTAGAGCAAGGCTGCTCGACCCAAGACCCACGAGCTATAAGCAGCGGGCCAATAAATTTTAAAAACCCTGCATAATTGAATGTGTTGCATGCTGCGGAGAGAACGAGTTGCGCTGTCACCAAATTGTCTCAATCATTGTACAAGTCTTAAAAATTAATATAAGAATGGTCAATGGCTCGGGAATGGGAATCGTCCGTTTGGCTTTACTGTTAAAAACTTAGCAGCCCTGTGCTACACCGATTTGTGTGCAAACATTTAAAGCCGATAAACCGCGCGTATCAGTAAAATTGTGAATTGAGTGTTATCTTAACGATTTCATAATGACTAAGTCAAGGTTGGCTAGTAACCTTGGGTTGAGTTCTTCTGCGTACTCCGTGACCGACCTGGTTACTTCGACAGTCAATCGAGACTTAAGATCTATGTTAATGCAATTAATTATAACAATAAGTTTGAGTGAAATAGATATATCTTATGGTCAGTTTTTACATTAATAGTTAAAGTTAAAGTTATTGTTGCTTATGCCTAAAATGACGTTTATTTTGTAGCAACTCCTTTGGTTATTACTATTGCTTTACCCTTCATGGATTATATAATAATGGTGGAATTGGTGAACAGAATTTCACATGACAGTGATTCAGATTTAACTCATCAGTGACTGCTCCCCTTATTGAAATTGACATCTACTTATATATTTAACACTTCACATATACACATCACGATCTTCGACGGGGCGCGCAGACGTGCAAACAGGGCACCCATTATTAACCTGTGTCTTTGGTGCCATGTTGTGATAGCCGAAGACCTTATCGCCACTACGGGCACAAGTGCCAGACTCTGGGCTGATACCCGGGATTTGAATCTGGGAGCTCAGAACTACTCTAACTACACTACAGACGAAATTGATTGTAACTAATAGAAGTTATAGATATACGAATTATCATGTCTGACTCTGATGTTGAGGCTACACGTGATTGTGAGTCATTATTTTAGCAATTGAGACTTGAAATGGGTACAAAACTTCCCCACTTTTGTTACCCAGCTGTTTTTCTTTTCCATTAATTAGTTCAATCACTTAGCGTCTATTTTTATTTTAGCATGTTCATGATTGTGTTTATTTTAGAGTTAGATGACCTAGTTTCAGCTAGAAATGGGTTTATTTTTAATAGATTTCCTTTTTATTAGATTTATTTCGGCGAATCGATGAAATCACTATTGATTTAATTAGTGTAACAAACTTTCTGAATACCGTATGGGTCGGTTATTCCTAGGATCGAATCAATAGTTTCAATGCTGTTGGGTCCAGGTACTTCTTCGGTGGGTGTAATTTAATCAAAAATGGCTTGACATACATCCATGTAGAAGGTTTTTCAACAGAGAAGAATAACATTTTCCTTATTTATACTTTGAAGGGGACAAGGGTATTTTGACAGGTCTAGAACTCCTCTAACATACCCTTTATATCATTGTCATTACTTACAGAAGTAAATTTTGGATCTGGTCTTACACACGAGGTTCCTAGAGGGTTGTAGACAAGAACATTTTACGTATTTTATAAAATTGGATATTATTAATTAATGTGTTGACTCCGGCACATGTTCCTTAACTCATGTCACATGAACCTAAAATGAGTAATTTCATTGATGACATTAGCCGTCTTCAATACAACAAACTTACGTTGAAGCCAGGGTCCTCTTTAATTCGTACCTAACTTAGTTTTATCTGGAATCAGACCCATAATTTGCTTTCTTCAAGACAACGTAAATGTGTCATCGTCATTGATTTGGTCACGCCCTGCCGTCTTCTTGGGCTTGGCTATTTCTTATTGATGACGTGTTCAGGAAGTTTAGATTATTTGGGCTGTTGATCGTTGAGAGTTGAGTAATGATGATTGTTACATTCTTCTAGCTTTTGCTCACGGCTTCGCTCGAGGTAACATTTTAAGTTAGTCATCTAGCAACATCAGTGAAAACTGCATCAAATTGAAACAGACAAAATGCTAAAAACTGTTTTTGCTCGTATTGATCTAATAAATATTTCCCATATTAGTTTTTCTTAAATACCTATGTTGACATTTTAAATGTAATTAATAAAAACGAACCTATGTATGATATCGAAGTCGATTTAATCTAGTCAGATAATATTTTTTATTGTATTATTGATGTTATTGTATACGTATTTACATAATTACAAATGTTATTTAGTCTATTTTTATAAAAGCATCGATTCTATAGACATAATTGGACGTGTTGACGTTTAGGTGACAATAATATGGAATTCCAAGATGTTATATGTGAGAGTCTCTCTGAGTAGATTTATTAGACACAGATTCATCTGTTTCTTTCGTCAAGTAGCAAGCAAGTTGCCAAGTGGTGAAAGTATTGTTCTATTCTTGTTTGAAGGATATTCTTGAGGGTGTATACCGGATACCTAGTCAGTCCTTATGGTCAATAATGCAATGTTTTCTCTTATCCTTTCAAGGGATGATTTCAAAAGTCCTTTTTGAGTGCTTATGTACTGAACCTAAAGAATTTGTTGTGATTTTACGATTAAACCTACCTCATCAGACTAAGCTCCGCGTTGTCTGGCTGTCATATATATTTTTTTAAATGCAGTCGTCTACATAAGCAGCTTAACATGTTCAAAACTTGAAATCGCCTGTACTTTTATGTTCTTAGTTATATTATTGCTTCACAAAAACAAATAAGAGTGATAACTATTCTTTGAAAAAAAAACAACGTTTCAATTAAAGTTAACGTGTATAGGCGATTTGAAGTTTTGAATTTGTTCAGCTTATGTGGTTGACTGTACATAGATGACTCATAAACAACATGTAACTTCAAGAGGCACGGTTATTTAATATGTCTTATTCATGTCATTGATAATGTTTTTCTTACGCGTTGTTTACACACGATAAAAATGTTTACATTGCTTTGTGTCTAACCATCCATATCTTAAGAGGCTGACTGTACCGATAACGTCCTTTTGATTATATTTATTATATTTATAAGTCGTTCTATTTATGCTATCTTCTACCTGGAGATTGAAATCATTGAACCCAGAAAAAGGTTTTCGGATTTCAAAATAAATCGCTCGGGTATTTTTTTATCGTTTTATTTGTGTCATGCAGGGATCGCTAACCTTTATTCGTTAACGTGCCAATATTTATTAATAAAATAATAATAGTTGTATCTGCAAGTTCAAGTCCAGGCCTAAGCCATTCTGGTGCGTTTTTTTATAGCACCTTTTTTAGGTCCCAAGTAAATTTTATGTTGGCATATATTGTTATAATACGAGTCCATATTTTTTGTCGCGTGCCGTTGATTCTCCTTAATGTAGTGGTTACATATTTATCTCGTTACTAGCTTCGATTCCCAAGATTAAAACTGTTAAGTTCTCTACATTCTTCCCCATTGTTTATAAAAATACAGATTTAACTATCCAACTAATTGAAGGCTGCAGTATAAATAGCGGTGAGGAGCGTGACTTAAACGCAGCGTTCCGGCTGACTGCCCCGCACAATAAACCTCACAGGTTTAAGATCTATGCACATGGGTTTTTTTTTGTTGTTTGTGGTAAGATATATCGCTTTCTTAATAAAATAATGACCCATTCCAAAATTGCTAATTTGTGGGACTCGTCAAACAACCAATTTCTGTTTGCGACCTCTTAGTTTTTTCCTTTTTTTTTTTCGTGCTATAGGTTTTGTTTTTTACATATCCTAAATAAGCTCAACTTTATAGCATCTTAAAAGAAAGGTAGGAAACAAAAATTAGTTTTCCAACGACTGCCACAAATTAACAATTTTGAAATAGGTCATTATTTTATCAAGAGTGCGAATTATTTTGTGTCCGTCTAGATCGATACCAGCAATTAACATTACGCTAAATAAATTTTTGACTAATTTCCGTTAGAATTCAAAATTATTGTTTTTTTATCTTTAATAAGCTAACAAAATCTCTTGTCTTTGCTATAAAATAAAGAATTCTTGAATAACACAAAACGCTCAATAAGAAAGCTCTATTATAAAATTTATCTTATTTTTCATTTTAAACGTCTCTCCTGTAAAGCTGACATTTTCAAGTTAGTGAAGTGTTAATTTCAGCTGTCGAGATAGCGACCACTGTGCAAATGGTCTTAAAACCATAGTTTGTCGTGTTCCGGGATCAGCCTGTATATATCCGGCAAAACAGGCCGGATAATTTTGTCGACTGGTGAGTGGCAAGGGATAATTATATCTCGTCAGTCGATAACGTCTGGGCATCATTCCGCTTACCATCAGATGCAATGGTGACTTTTCCGATATGGAAAATAGAACAGTTTGAAAGGCTCGTTTTTGATCGCACGTTGTCAGTACAGTTTCAGACTGCACCGCGTTTATTGCGTCTTAGTACCGTTTTAAACGCGTCAAGTAAATCGTAGTGTGCATACGCCTTTAGATTAGCGGATCGTCACGCTTGTGTTCTCTAAGCTAAGTGCGTCTTTCGGTATAGCTACTAGATTTTAAGTGTGTCGTATACCAAACTGTGTACCTGAGGGTTTGTAAGGCGCTTGCGTGAGTCGAATTATAGATAATCGTCTCTCATCAGTCGATACTCCTGACTGGACGCCAATCCACTTACCCTTGCAATGGAGAAGTTTTGCTGTTTCGTAAAAAGCATTTCTAGATATAAACACTGCTACTACTGTTATTTTATTTCTGCCACCCAACAGTATTGTCTTGGTTTAAATTTTAATGACATTACTCGTATTATTATTGGCCATTAACAGATCACTGCCCATATTAGGGTAATTAGCGCAGTCATGTTCAGATTTCCGTAATTGAAATCTTGTCAAGATTCTGGACAGCTTTGCATTATTTATGATAAAAGTGCGCAGTAAGGTTTAGATTGGCAAGAATACTCGCAGAAGACAAAATCTTCAAAAAATTTTTAGTTACAGCAAGATGACTTTTACAAATTTCGAAGCTTGCAGGACTACATTACCGTTAGTATTAGAAGGAAGTTCTGACGCAATTGCTACTAGAACTTACTAGTACAGGCGAGCAACTTGGCCGGTTCTTCTGTCCTCATTCCATTGCACATATATGATACTAGCTTTTGCTCGCGGCTTCGCCCGCGTGAAGGAGTTTTCCGGGATAAAAGTCCCACTATATATTTTCCCGCGATAGTAGCCTATAACCTTCCCTGGGTCTTAAAATATCTCCACATTAAATTTCATTTTGTTATATCACGTTTTATGACACGTTCCCACGGGAACGGGATAGAAAGTATCCTATGCCCGTCTCCTGATTCTAACCTACCTCTCCACCAATTTTCAGCCAAATCGGTTCAGCCGTTTTTGAGTTATAAATAGCGTTACTAACACAACTTTCTTTTATGTATATAGATATTAATCGGTGTGTATATAACGTTTGTTTTCACGTTTCAGGTGTCAGTTCTACCTTTACAAGTATCCATGGGTTCCCGCATACCAAGGTGTCATAACGTTTTTTGTTTTGGCCAATTTCACGCTGGCCACTTTCATGGACCCGGGCGTCATACCAAAAGGTCAGTATCATTGAATTTTATATCTTCTTGAAATAAGTCTTCGTATTTCGTATGGTTTTGAGAGGAATAACCTGAGACATTGGGAAAATTCTCTCATATTTGAGGAGTCTTGAAAGTGAGGGTAAATTATTATACAGTCATATTAGTGAACGATTTTTCTGATTCGGAACAATAAGTCCGGAAGTCTGTTCAATCAACAAAATAAAATTTAATCATAATTCATATGTGTGATAATATAGATCTGATGTACTCCAGTTTTGAGCATAAAATGTATCACCTCAACATAAGACATTTAACGCTTTACCCTAATTGACTGTGTTGGGTGAAACAGAACAATACTCTAACACTATAAGTAATACAGTTCATAAACGTTTATCGGCAAGATAACGTGTTCGATGCAGTTAATGTGATAATAATGTGGGCAAGCGAGCGCAGACCACCTAGATATCTGATTATCGACCTTATGACACATTTGGACGCTGAGGACGCAAATACCAACGGGGAGCGGGAGAGGGAGGGAATGGATTCTAAGTAGGGAAGATAATATTAGCTATACTTTTTAGTAATTGGAATATGCTTGTGATTTTTTGTTACAAGACTTTTCTTGGAATATAATTAAAAAGGATCCTTATGTGGCTTAAGGACAGTTTAATTTTGAATTAGTAAATTATGTCGCGTAAACCCTTGTGTAGTTTCGTAGATTGTTGATAAAGATAAACTCACAAGATTTTACCATTAGGTATTAAAGTTAGAAGGCTATCAAGCCTAGGAATAAACGGGGATAGCCAAGTTGGGTATGAAACGGATTGCTGAGACGAATTTCCGCAAGTTCAAAACCCAAAGGCACACACCTCGGACTTCCGAAAATTATCTGTGACTTTTCGCTTGCTTTAACGGTAAAAGAAAACATCGTGAGCAAACCTGAATACCTGCGGAATTCTCTATAGGAATTTTGAGGATGTGAAATCTACCAATCCGCACTAGGCCAGTGTGATGGACTAAGGCCTAATCCCTCTCAGTAGTACAGTAAGCCCGTGCCCAGCAGTGGGACAATATATAATACAGGGCTGATATATATTACAGCATTGCCTTCATCACTGAAACATCAGATGCTAAACATCATACATTTCGCTTATTCTTGTTCCGCGTGCTAAAGTCCCGCTATCGCTTCGTGTTATCAGTGCAGAAAACTCTAATCGACCTCTGCCACCGAACCTTATCGGCGACTGACCTTCTTTGACTTGGGTTGTGTTAGTACGAATAGTCTATTATGATCAAAGTTTCTTCTAATTTTTAATCTAATAAAATTATAGTAGGTACTTACTTTGAAACTAGTTATTTTTTATCTTTAATATTGCTACACAGTTACTTCAAGAAGATAGCTAAACTAACTGAATGCAAATAGCATCACGTTGTTCCTTTCGGGGGTAGACAGATGTATGAAACCACCAGTTATAGGTCCTACGTAATGGGGGGTGATCGTAGGAGTATTTCTGGCAGTTTTGGTGGTAGGATATATTTTATATCCGTCCGGATAGCGATCACTGTGCATAAGGTGTTATTTTTTTTTATTGCTTTGAATGACGAGACGAGCTTGCCGTTCGCCTGATGGTAAGTGATACTCCCGCCCATAAACAGAAGAAACACCATCCAACACCTCGAATCACAAAGTATTGTTTGGTATCCCACTGCGCTCGCCATCCTGAGACATGAGATGTTAAGTCTAATTATGTCCAGTAGTTACACTGGCTACAACGTCCTTCAAATCGGAATACAACAGTGACTAAACACTGCTGCTTGGCGGTAGAACTAGACATTGTGGTGTTACCTACACTCTCACGTATGAGAGACCTACCACCAGTGAATATAATCTGTAAGTGTAAGTGGTATCACCGGTCTTACGGCCCGACTTCGGGAGTATAGCATAATGTCTAACTGCCACTGTAGACTGCCCACTGCTGAGCACAGACCTCTCTTACTACTTAGGTTTTATACCGTTATCCTTTAGGATGCGCAACAAGCTATTCACGCGATATACATACCATCACAACTTTTCATGGGGTTGGCTGAAGTGTTACTTACTATATTTTTACTATAGTAAGTAACACTTACACTAGAATGCTGAATCCCGTAATAGAAGGCGAACCTACAGCTATCACGGCACAGTTTCAGATTCCGGCCAAAAAATATTATAATAGACAAAGACTGCAAAAAAATCACATGACCTGATCCCACTTTAATATGAGGTTGGAATACATACTTGAACAAATCTTGTACATAATTACCAAAGTAATACCTTTAGAGAATCGAACTCCCGGCACATGTACATTACCAACATACCAAGGAGGCAATAGCACCAAACGTAAAAGCCAAACATCTTGTTTAATTGTTCAATATTGTAAAGTACATTAGCATGAGTCAGGAAACCGGTAAATCTAGTTGAATGTGCCGTATGCGTCTGTCATACCCGCTTAACTTGTAACGCATCTCGGCAACACAATAACAATCATCAGACCAGATCACATGAATTTGACGTATTTTTGTATAACGACAAAGTGGCCTTATTGCACCTGATGGTGGAGTGGGATCCAATGTGATGTCGATTGACAGGAGATGAGTACTCTTCGGCATTCGACACAATTATGTCTGTTGGAAGCGAACGGGACGCAACACTCGTCGGCCACTATGGCGGTTATAACACCTTGTGTACGGTGCTCGTTATTCGGGCGGATACAAAATATATCCTACCACCATCATTGTAATCAACCTATTTGTAAGTAATTTCTACAGTATCGATACTAATTATCCTCATTCCCGTTCCAGCTCCACCTGACGAGGATAGGGAGGACGATTTCCGCGCGCCTCTGTACCGCAGCGTGGAGATCAACGGCATCACGGTGCGCATGAAGTGGTGCGTCACGTGCAAGTTCTACCGGCCGCCGCGGTGCTCGCACTGTTCCGTGTGCAACCATTGCATAGAGGTCAGTGTTGCTTGTACGAGTTTGGGTAGATTTCCAGACCCTGGGTCTGGACAAATCAAATATTCAAAAAGAATAGTGGGTAGAGACAAAAGAAGGTGAGTGTTGGGGTAGGTCAGTGACAAAAGTGGGCAGAATGAAGTCGACGCTTGAAAGGCAATAATATCTAAGCGACGATCAGTACATTTTTGAGTAGAGTGATTTAAATTACTGAGTGAGTGATATAAACCTTCCTCTTGAATCACTCTATCTATTAAAAAAACCGTATCAAATACCGTTGCGTAGTTTTAAAGATTTAAGCACACATAGGGACAGAGAAAGCGACTTTGTTTTATACTATGTAGTGATATTTTGGGTACATTTGTCGCTTAGATATGATTGCCTCTCAAGCGTCGAAGTGTTGTTAAAGCTTGTGTCTTAAGCCCGGTCCACACGGTCTTTTATTGACAAGTATAACCGCCTTATTACAAAACGAAGACTAACTATAGTACCGGGTTTAGTACCAGGTTTAAACTATGGACTAAGAAAAATGGTATTACAAAACCGAGTTTATCGCTAGTCCGAGGACTATCTGTGGTACTAAAGTTAAACCGCCGTGACACCTAGTTTAACTCCAGTACTAACCTCGAAACATCAAATTTCAAAGTTGATAATTGTGTTTAGAGAACCAAATATAAACTAAAATAGAAAAAATGGAAATAAATTTGATTGATTTAATGGATTTAGAAGATTTAAAAATGTTAGGAACAAATCTGCGGTTCAATAGACCTCGTAGTTTTCGTTAGTTAATAAGTCGTTTAGTCTTACAAATATAGGTACATTTTACATAAGTCATGGTAACTAAATATTCATTACAAAAACAGCAAAATTTACTCACTTACTTATTTGTTATTTTTTTCATTCTTTACATCTTAACATATTGGTACTCGTCTTGGTTGATTTATTATCTAATATGTAAACCGACTTGGAAATAAGTTAACGTAGTATTTCTTGGATTAAGAAGGAAATTTGTACTAATTGAATAACATTTTAATTTATTACACTGCTCATAACCAAGATGATTGCTTTTAACTAACCTTTTCTTCAAAAGTCCAATATTCGCCTCGTTTGTTTTGATTTATTGCTCCATTTTTAATTGGTATAACTAAAATATACGTAACGTAAGTGATTCCACAACAAAAACAATTACACTTGTGATGCTGTTGCCGTGCCTAAATTGTTTTAAAAGAACAACGTTCCTTTATGTTACTTGAAGTGTTATTAATCAAAATCATAAATAAACCGAAATGTAAACATTTTGATAATGTCCAAATATGCGCGCCGCACACTTCATTCCATTGTACGCTAGCTTAACAAGTCAACAGTGAATTAAAACAAAACCAAGCCATTTTAAATTTTTCAGCTTTAAGATATATTTAAATAGCAAAATAGTATATATTTAGCATCATCATCATTATCCAAATCACATTTTATTAAACATTTTGCCCTTCGTTTTATACATATTTGTGTTAAAAGGAACGGTGCGTCAAACGCGGAGTGAATGAATCAATGAATTACGGTAATTTTTGCTTATACTCTGTGGATACGAATTAAATCAGGGACTATCTTCGGTACTAGATAATCCTCGGTTGGTCTTGGATTTGTAATAAGAACGAATTTTAGTCCGAGTACTAACTTTAGTACCGTAACAAACCTAGACTTTTTAGTCTTGGTTTAAACCCAGTACTAACCTATCTTTTTGTAATAAGGCGGTAAGAGTTTTCAAAGTCTAAAGGCAGATCTACACTATATCAACTTAAGCTTACGTAAAGTTTGTTCAAAACGAATGCGTACGTTTGAAGTCTAAAGTTCAAACATGTTGCGCAACCCTAAGTTCGAATTGTATGCTTATGGATATACGTATATCTATCAATGAAATACCGTTTCAAATTGATTCGCCAATTATATTGCGTGTTTGTAAAAATATTTGCGTAATTCGGCCTAAGTAATATCGACCTTGCGTTGTACATATATGTACAAAGTTGATATTGAACTTGCAGCCGATGATGCACCAACATTCGCCTGCCCAGCAATACTGTAGAAACACATTACCATCTGTTTTTCTGAAGATCTTTATTTCATATCAAAGGCTATATGCAAAACATTGTAGCCAGTGTAACTAGACATAATAAGACTTAACATATCATATCTCAAGATGGCGAGCTTAGTGGAATACCAAACTTTGTAATTCAAAGTGTTAGATGGTGTTGATACAGTGGAATACCAAACAATACTTTGTAGCAATGTCTTGGGTGGTGTTTCTGCTGTTTATGGGCGGTCGTTTCGCTTACCATCAGGCGAACGGCGAGCTCGTCTCGTTATTCAAAGCAATAAAAAACATTCAAATCAATAAAAAAAATATGTTTGTTTCTAGACGTTCGACCATCACTGTCCGTGGGTGAACAACTGCATCGGGCGGCGTAACTACAGATTCTTCTTCTTCTTCCTGATATCGTTATCGATACACATGCTGAGCATATTCGGCCTCAGTCTATATTACATCATGAACAACAACAAGAACTTGACCACAGTCGAGCCTATTGTGTCGTATCCTTTTCATAATACTCTTCTGTGTGTTGTAAATGTAAGCATAAGGCGTAGAAATACAGTCCGGTCGCGAGCTTCGAGGAATCTAATCGAATGTTGACGTAATTACTTTATGCGGTGATTTAATCGATATTATGTTATCGATATAATATATATATCGATCGTAATAAAATATGTATCTTTCAGCCCCTGAAATTTCTATCCGTGGTGATTTGTAATTAGTTTTTTTTTAGTTATAACGTCACTATAGTTGACTTTAAAATGCCTCTTTAGTTCACTATATTGTTTCCCGCTTTGTTACCGAGGGAAGTGGAAAATTAATAATTCCAACTTTTTCTATTTGATTCATTTCGTCTTGAGATAAGAACAGTATAGTGTCGCCGAGATACGCCTAGCTTCACAGTTCGGTGTCATACAATGCTTGGCACTAGCAATCCTAGCTTACAATCACACTGGCGGGTGTGAGCGCGGGAAAGTCTAGTTTCTGCCTTTACCTAATTCGATTGTGCAAAATCGACAAAATCACTGCATTAACTCGTTACTTTAACTTATGCGGTCGGAGCTCACGTGTGGACTGTAGGTAAAATGACGTTTAAAAAAAACTCCTTACACGCGTTTAATGATTTCTTGCCTAATTTACATTTTCTATACTAGGCGAGATAAGTTACTTGGTAATACCGTTTTATCTACCTAATAATTTGTATATCAAACATACAACCAAACGTTACCCACAAACAACCCTTAACCGCCAACCAGAATGGTAATAATGGGTATAATCGCACTCCTCGCGATCCCGATATTCGGTCTGACCGGTTTCCACATGGTGTTGGTGTCGCGCGGCCGCACCACCAACGAGCAGGTGACGGGCAAGTTCACCGGCGGGTACAACCCGTTCTCAAAGGGGTGTTGGTACAATTGTTGCTACACTCAGTTCGGACCGCAGTATCCTAGGTGAGTGGTTTCAGACAATTTTTTGCATCCGATAGGTTATGACCTATCCAGTCTTGGAATTGTAAATAGGCCGTATAGGCCGCGAACTATGGGCGGCAGATTTCAGAGGACGCTCACTTGGTCTAATTAATCATTTGTTTATTCAACTTTAGTGCCTTCCATAATACAAATGGAAAATTATTAAGTATTTTAGAAACATACATATATAAACCTACCTACATGGGGCGGCGGAAATAAAGTGGCTTACACTCATCTGATGGTAAGTGGTTACCGTCGCCCATGGACTAGGCAATGCCAGAGCCATAGCCAATCCTCTGTCTAACGTTATTTACTAACAGCCTCTTTCAATTAACGATTCCATGCGCTATCTTTGGATTTGAAAATGGAACAAAGTGAAGTTTGCGTGATGTGTTATTTGATTGGTTTATGCTCGGTATTGATCTGGGCCCTTATTCTGTATGATGGTGTAAGCGTGTAACGCGGCCGTGTCATGTTATCTTCGAGAAATGTGCGTGGAATGGTATTCTGTAAGCCAAATTTCTATAGTCCTAAACATGACGCGTTGTGTTACGTGCTTGTTACGCACGGTTAAAATAACGTGCGGGATAGAGAATAAGGGCCTTGAACATAGCGACAGAAATCGATGAAAGATTTCGGCCTTAGTTAACAAAATAAAATAATTTTTCGTCTAATTAATTGATTTAGCCGTAAATTAAAAAGTGAGAGCATTATTTATAACTATAAAATTAATCTCTTATTTTTTGTTTTAAATTGACATAGCAATCTAATAATACAGTCAATTTTACGTCATTAACTATACCTTTTATCTGTCCAACCTAGTCTGTCTGCTCCTCAGGTTCCATTATAATTGATCTGAAACATGAAGGCTTTCTAGGATGAAAGAAATTTGAAACGTAACATTGACTGAGGTTAGATGCTGTGGTTGTAATTTATCTTAATTAGAAATACTCTTAAATCATCAGTCTTACTTATAAAAATTTCGCAAAGCTATGCTTAGTTAAAACACAAATTTACTCGATCAGCTTTGAGTAAAAAGCCAGACATCTTGCCTCATAATAAGGTTTGAACTAGGAACCGGTTATTTTTTGATAGTTATTTAAGCAATTCTTAACCACCTTTTAACGCTAAAACAAGTTTATAAGTAAGACTGCATAACTTAAAATAATATATATGCCAAAAACTCAGAATTCAACACTTCCCCATTCACAATATAATTCGACCATTGTTACGACCGATATTAATGAAAAACCCCACAGCTATCAGCTCTAATTTTGATAACAAAAAATAAACCAATCAAATTACTCCATTTCGTGATCCATACCGCAATATCTAAAAAAAAAAATGCTACTTTTATTCGTAAATACAAAATTACCCCGTTCTCAATTCAATTTTACCCCACAGTCTAGTCCGGCCGTCGAAGTACTTATACAAGGGCGGCAAGAAACGTCGAGAGGCGATGCCGGGCGGCGGTCACTCGGCGTCCGCGATCTCCACCATAGCGACCGACACACACCAGGTAAAGACGTACACGGCGGACAACGGGAACGCGCACCGACCGCAGGGACCGCACGCGCACTACAACAAGGTGAGAGCCAGACGCTTCACTCATGCTATGCTAGTTTAAGTTTACTCGGTTTAAAATCTGATGGTAATGGGGTAAATTTGAATTTGGAAATAGGGTATGATTGAATTTGTGTAAGGGGTATGGCGTCTTTTTTTATAAAAATATACTAGGAAAATTACTTTTTGTGAAACAACGCAGATATCTTTGAGATACGGCATAATAGAAATTCGAGAAACTTTAAATATGCACTTTTCTTAATATGTTGCATGAAGTTATCGTTATCTCTTATAATATTCTTTACCTTTTTCTTTATTATGTTCACTGCATAACAATATATCTAACTACAGCAGTTGATTGTTATATTATTTGGGTATAAACAGAAATCACGTATTGATAACTATATTTTTTTTGTATTTTCAATTTCGAATTTAAATCTTAAAAGCAGTATTCTATAACTACTGCCACTGACACTATGAAGACTTACTGTGTGATGAAATGGAGAAAAGTAAAAACATTAAAACAGTTTTCATACTAATCATCAACATCGTTCATTCCTCTATGGGCCAACATGTAGTTATTTTATTCTTGAAATATTTCAGTATCGTTTTCACATAGATTTTGGAAATTAAATTAAACAGAAACTAATCTATTCAGTTTGGTGCATCAATATACATTATGAGAATAAAAATCTATGAGACAAATAAATATAGATTCTTGTATTTATTCTAGCAGTATTTTATGTGAAAAACAGATATGTCTGATTAACAGGCGTGTTTATCAAAAAAATTAAACCAATAGAAAAAATTATACGAAAAATCACCCAAAATATATGCATAATTTCATACTAAAATATTTTTTTAATTTAAATAAATGATCATTTGGTCCATAGAGCGTATATGGCTATTAGAGTAGCTCGAGCCAACACAGTCATGCTTCACTAGCGGACAAATTGCTTGTAATCATATTCAGTAGAAGTGCCATCTAGTTATCGCGCTTTTAGAGCAACCACATACCTTCAATTCACATCATTGTTGATGTCGTGCATGTGAATTGAAGACATGGTATGTCTGGCTCTCCACTAATCTATATATTATGTGTATTTATATGCAATGTAGTGACGTGACGATTATTTGATGGGGTAATTTTGAAATCATTGGGGTATTTTTGAAATTATTGGGGTATTTTTCGGATGATTGTTGGTAAATGAGGTGATAAAGAAAAATGTTAGTCTATTACATTTGTTGATATATTCTTAATAGTAAATATGTAATATAAATTTTAGTAAAGTAGAAATATAGTAATTTTATTGTGTAATAGATAATTTATACAATTTTATAGATCGAAATCGATTAATTAAATTATCTACGACTAAGATTTTATTGCTTAGAATCAAAAATTAAAATGTCATGACAAACTAACATAGGACCCTATATTCACTTATTTATTATTAACAATTTAAATCAGATTTTTTTATTTTACTGCAATATATACCGCACTGGACTGGATGGACACACTAATTAACGCTTTCGATAACCTAAAAACTAGTATAAGAACTATTGTTCGATTCAATGCTTTATTTATCTGTTTAACCCGTTCTTAGCGAATGACGTAATAATATGTCGTTGCATAAATCTTTTTGCCCATCTCGTGATATCACGTTTTATATAGTTATTGTTTCTATTTTATAACTATGTTTTCTGTTCTACAAGTAATTAGTATAGTTCGCATAGAAAGGGTTATTTTGAACACTTCAATGGCACAATATATCTTCTTATTGGATATCGGATTCGCCATTCTGCAATAATAATTTCATCCACTAACTCACACTTGTTACATTGGCTTTTTGTTTTTGATTGCAAAATGGATTTTACTTTTAAAGTAATTGTCACTGTATGCTTAACATTACTCAATATTTAAAAAATAATATAGATATGATGATTTGGAAAAAGTTCAACAACTGTTGGTAATAAATGAAAATCCAAAAATTTAAGCAAGCAAATTAGAATCGTTGAGAGTTTGAGTATTAAGTACCATCAGAATAAACCTCTATTAGATATTGGGCTCATGAATTAAGAGATTATGTTTACTAGCAAGTTTCTTTTATGAGTCCAAAGATTGTAAGGCAAAGGTTGCGATACCCGCCACTCCGCTATGGGAGGGTGTAACTGGGAGTGGCGTAGTATGTAGCACGCGTTGGCGCGCAGCTGTCCCCGGGGCGCGAGGAGCCGCCGTGCGAGCTGGAGGGGCCGGGCGCGTCGCAGAGCGCGGACTGCGAGCCCACGCCGCCGCCGCTGCAGCGGAGGGGCTCGGCCGCCAACCTGTTCCCGCCGGCTGAGCACCACCACCTGCCCCCGAGACACCATCACTATCCGAGACTTAGCCCGTTATCGAGAAATACTAGGTGAGATTTTTTTTTCGTACGTGCCATACTCGAAAGTCACCTTACTGCACCTGATAGTAAGTGGAATAGGATCCAGATTAAGTGTTGACTGACAAATGATGATTACCCGTTACCAGTTATATTTATTTTATTATATTACACATGAATTAGTAGAATTATGACTGCCTCGGTGGCGTAGTTGTATTGCACGTCCGGACGTGTACCGGTACAATAGCGCCCTGAGGTCCTGGGTTCGAATCCCGGGTCGGGCAATGTGATATTTGGGTTTTTCTGCTCAGTATCAGCCCGGAGTCTGGAATTTGTGCCCGATATGGCGATAGGCTCGCCCCCTATCACATCATGGGACGGAACATACTTGGCGAAAAGTGGGTGCCCTAGTTGCGCCTCTGCATACCCCTTCGGGGATAAATGCGTGATGTTATGTATGTATGTATGTATGAATTAGTGAAATTTTCACTTAATGTACTTGAGTTTTTATATTCTATGTTGCAAATTAAAAAATACTTCAGTAATAATATTACTTAGGGAGACCGACGATCAGCAGTGGACAGCGATAGGCTAATTGATAGATTGATTAATAATATTTGGCGCATGCTAGTCTTGTAAATGCAAATCTTATTTGATCATTTTTTCCACTCCACAGTCACGGCGGCACGACTACATCAGGCTACCGCGTGGTGATGGAGCCGCTGCGGTACGAGTCGGGGTCGAACGGCGGCGCCCGACCGTCGCCCACCATGCAGCAGCGGATCAAGGCTCTCGGCGTACCCACGCCGCTCGCAGTCAGCAGTCCTGTTAGAAGGTACGTACCACTGGATACAGGACTAGCAAGCGGGGGCTGAGAGAACCATTGACTGTATGAAAAGTAAACAAAGCATTCAATTTTGCTATATTGAAAAATTGAGCCAGGTGTGTGTTTCGTCTCATCTCTCGCTTGCAAAAAAAAACACTCAAAAACAGACATCATTGTCGATTGATTTACATTTAACTGTACAATGCTTACAATGTTATTAGATCAAAATTTCAAATATACGGATAATTGGCGATGTATCTGAAGGAAGACAATGTTCCCATAAAAGTTTTCTAGGTATTTATATTATTTCCCATTGTGTCATGGCCTGTTCCTGTCATATACTAAAAACGTAAGATGTTTATTTGTGTAGATGCGACACATCTGTGAGGTAAAAAATATTTAGTCCTTTACCACTACATTAAATAGATTTTAAATTTTTATCAATTAAAAATTACCACGAAGATCTATTATTATTCTGGTATAATTAACACGTTTAGTGTTCCACTGTAACTTCTAAATGCCCATTTAATTATTGTGATGGGTAAGATATATTATCTTCAAAAATTTTAATAAATCGTCGCATCTGCTAAAATAATTATAATTTTACGATTCTAAAATCCCCTGAACCTATTGGGAATGCATCGCTTTTATGGTTTATTTTATTAAGTGTTTATTTGCATGTACAATGGTTTGCGTATTCACTATGTTTAGTACATACATAATTTTTGGGAACACTAATTGTGTGTCGATACTTTATTGGTGTACATTAAGCTTAGTCACGGGGCGTGGTTATATATTTGAAGTGTAAATTGGTATTAAAAAAAAACTGTTATTTAAGCACACGTGATGTTAAGTTATTTAAGACAAGTGCTAGTCAGATTGGACATTGGTTTCACTTGATTAGTTTGCCAACATCCGGCTCGAAGGACCAAATGTTATGTAAGCACGCCTGTGATATTTTACTCTGAAGGTGTTTGATTGCGACAGTTATTTATTATTTGTTTCTACATACTAATATGTTATCACTCGATATAGAATACACATAGTTATTAATCCACTAATATATGTAACATAAACACAAACATCTTTAAGTATAAATACTATGCAAATATTGATAAATATATTAAATATTGTGTTCTTCGTTGTGCATTTCTAATGTCTATATAATGTATTGAGAAACAATTAAAAAACTTTCTCAATATAATATATTTTCCTGATATGAGAACATGTCACATTTATATAGAGATCATTTTGTAAAACCCAGGACATGACTTACGTTGATTACATCGTTATAGATATTGTGTTTCGCACAACGAAGTATAGCAGTATTGATATAAAAGTAATACAGTAGAAATGAAGATTACAGCCGAGTAGCTATAGATACTAAGTAATTTATTATTTAGGGTCCCGCAGGGCATCGGAACCTGCTTAAATATCTGCCTTGTCTTAAATTCTATTGTCTTTTTACATGAGGTTCATTTTATGGAGTTCACAAATGTTTATTAATTATAAAATTTATAATTAATAGTAATATTAATGTGTCAAAATCTTATGTTTTTGTATACGTATCCGTTTGCTGAATAAATAAATTTTAAATTAAACTATTTTCCCCCTGTGACCATGAAGGCTGCAAAGTCTTCGAAACGTCGGAATAAAAGTAAAATATTAAAACCGCGATAAAATTCGTAAAATAGTTTAATTTAAATATCTAACATTCGCGTAAACTTAAGAAATCATTAAATAAATTTTAAGTGTAAATTATATTCCAAATTTAGTTTCATTAGAATCAGCGTTTAATTGTGTGTTTTGAATAAATGATATAAAGTAGATTTTCAAACAATCATTTCTGCTCTATTACTATATGTAATACGATACGATATAAACTATGTGATCGTTTAACGCTTACCACGGCAGGTGGACCTAACGCATAGAGCCGACGTGCCGACGGTAAATCGTTATGACACTTGTATGTTACACTATGTTTGTGTGTGGTTGTCTTTTCTGACGTGAATTGGTGGATTTTGGTGAATAAAACGTTCAATGACGTGTTTTAAAGTATTTTTTGTCATGACGTACTATCACGTCGTGTACTAGATTGATGTGATACATGGTTGCGTTAACCGATTAATTATGTTGGGTTTAACAATAGTTGAAAATCGTTATTCAAATATTTTTTTGGTATGACGTATTATGACGTCGTGAAAAAGTTTGATGCTATACATGTTTGTGATAACTGATTAATGATGGACTTGGGTTTTGACTGTGTGTGCATGTTGATATTGGGGATCTGGCGTGACTTTTTAGCTCTGTGTGTAGTAAACAATGATTTCGCTAGTACTAAAAATGGAATAATTGCTTTTAATATGGCAGTATTAACACGGCAATCATATATAAAAATAATTTATTAACACAAGAATCCACCAATTCACTGAAATCTTTTTATTCTTCTATTATAATTGCTTTTAGTTGGTTCGCTATGTAAGGTGTTCAGATTGACTGGTTTCTGAATTTTGCATCTTGGTGTGTTTTATTTCTTGTGGTTACAGTGTGTTTATTTTCATTGATTGGTATGCAAATAGTTTATTAATATTGGTTGTGGAAGATTTTAAAATTATTAATTACAAAAAGGTTTAACTATACTTTTCGGAGATAATCTACTTAAAAAAAGAAATGAGGCACAACACAATAGGTTTGGCTATTTTTTTTTATCAAGTTTGATTGCATGAATCTATTTTTTTAATGATGCCTGTATTTATTTTTATTTTCAGAAACAAAATTAAACTTAGTCACCTCTGCTGTGTAATTTAAAAAGGAAACAAAATATAGCACGATAATTTAAAATCACAGACAATTTTTACGCATCTGAGATGGCTATTATTTTTTTATTTGCATGGATTTAGATTACAAACTTGTGATTGTATGTAATTTAGAGTTGTGTATGTTTTCATTTGCAAGCTGTTGTGGACATACGGACCGGGCACGTAGCGCGACACATTACACGAGTGACGATGGCTACAATCGTTTCTCTATGGTCGATTTGTAACCACACCAATCACATGGTAACAGGATTTCTTGTGATTGTCTGTGCCGTTCGTTTTCAGTAGATTTGGTATCAGCTTAGTTTTTCTTAATAATGTTAAATCGTTTTACATCAGGTGTTGAAGTTGTCAGTATAAAATTAATTGACAGTGCAAATTTATAATGGATTAGTCATAATTTAAATTAGATTTGGTTTATTTGCCAGATATATTTTTTTTTCATAACATTATTAAAGAGGATATCAGTTGCAACAAAATGTTTTGTAGTGAAATATGCATTATTTTATTACCAGTACAATATGTGTCGCGCTAAGTTCAAGGTAACTGCATTTTATCCTGATGAAATTACGTCAATGTCTTTCCAAGTTGTTTGCATTATATGGGTTTAATCCAAATATATTTAATAACTATAAATACACCGAAATCGGGAAGCGACCGACGCAGGTATGTTTCATACAGACATATTAGATATTTTCGTCAGGATGAGTGCGGTAGAGTAGCTCGCTGTAGACGTAGTGTATGTATAGTGTACAATAATTAGTCGTGGCATGTGGCGTTGGCATGCTCCCCGCAACCGTAGTGGCCGCCGTCGCCCCGCGCATTCAGAACGACGCTGCGACCGGCCACCGACCTCGACGTGTATACACGTTCACAAGTAGTGTAACTGCTCGTTTATTGATGATGGACTCGAGGGCGGAAACTGGTCGTCGGCGATAGCACTCTATATTTACTTAGTTAAATGAATGATCCATTCAGATATATTATATGATATTCGCTGTCATTGCGGGTAGCGAACACGGCGCAGTACACCACCTTCGCACCGCAATATAATATCATACAAATATCCATTTGGAATGCCTCACACATACTTTGTATTATAATACGCTTAGTATATTTTGCTACCCACGGCGACAATGAATATTGTAGATATCCGAGCGGGCCTCACAAACGTTCTGATGCAAAGCGGTCGGGGCGAGGGCGCCGGTGGCGCGATCGCACGTGCAAACGCTTCGCCCCGCAGCTCCCTTCTCCTTCTGTCCATAGGCCGTACGATAACGATAGCGAGGGCTCGGACGAGCTCGCGCGTTTATACCCCTGACGTGAGCGCCGCGCCCGACAGGTCCAACCCGGGCACGCCGACGCAGCCGCGGCGGCCCGACTTCATCGGCGTCGGCGCCGCGCGCACCTCGCCGCAGCGCCGCTTCCTCTCCGAGGGCGAGCTGCTGCGCGCCGAGCCCGCCGCGCCGCACCGCCCCACGGCCGACGACATCCGCGAGCTGGCCGCCAGCCCGCAGCGCGGCGCCTACGCCTGGGCCGAGCGCGAGCGCGCTGCGCGGCGGCGTGGCCGTGCTGCCGCCCGCGCCCGCCGCGCCGTCCCCGCTGGCGCGCCGCCGCCCGCCGCCCGCGCCCGCGCCGCGGCCCGCGCGCCCGCTGTCGTTCGTGCGCGCGCTGGAGGTGCAGGACGCGCTGGACACGCGCGCGGCGCCGCCCGACCCGCCCGACCGCGCCTCTGTGTACGACTGTAACTACGAGATCTCCGTCTGACTCCGCACGCGCCCTGTGCACTGTGTCTTGTGATACCCTCAGCTGTAAATACGACTGTACAGTATACAGTATACACCCAGTGTTGTGATTCCGAGGTGACATTCTTATACTATATACATATAAATATGTTAAATCAGCACGGGACTGTTTCTGTTATTATTATAATGTGTATTGTCGGTTTGAAGAGAAAGTGCCGATCTCCATTGTCACTCTTGATCTACATCGCTCATTAGTTGTTAAATATTATTTGTGTTCAACTTGCTAAGACGTTCGTCATTTTCGCGAAATTGATAAACAACGCTAAATAACAATAATGGAGCGAGAGGCATTCGCTGTTCGAACCGACAATACGTGAGTAATTTATGAAGGTCGTTAGTGGTGGAGCTGTTGTGCGTTTTTCCTTTAGTGTGTAATGCGTCCGACGTCGGAGAGTTAAGGAATTGACTGATTCGTCGAACTGTCTCAATTTTTTTAGTTGAAAATTCTTGGAGCGCAGCGATGTATCGCGAGTCGATGGTTGGCTTTCACTTAACTGGGAGTAAAGCTTTAAACTGTGCAAGTGAACCGAACGACGTGAAAGAAAAATGTGCCAAATATTCTGTAGTCACGTGTCGCCTAGATAACGCGCTGTTTTCTATTCTTTTGACCGGTTTTACATTCGTGAATATAACTCTATTTTATTTGTGTATTTGTATCCAGATCTAACGCGGCTTGAAGCAACGTTATTGTGATTAGACAAGCAGCTTCGAATGCACGCGGAATCGCTCATCGATATCTATAATTTCGTTCGATCTATCGACATTGACAATTTTGAATCGATATAATATAAATTACTTTACTATTTCGAATTATAAAATTACGATACATTTTCGACTTCCCTTCGGTATCGATTAAATAATCGATTACTGATGTAAATGACTAGATGTCCCAGACATCGTACTAGTTAGACATTTGTACGTGTAAAAGTGATGCGTCAAATAAAAACCACTAGAGATTTATACTGCTTGAATATGAGAGATAGTCGATGTTTTTTTTTTTTTGGTTGTGAAAGATCCTAGGTTGGTATCACCGTTTTGGGACTAGAGGCTTACAGATACGATGGATTGTGATAAAGTACCAAAATCACGCGTATCACCATAGATCTCAACACACCGAATTTGTTACTGTTGTGTACTTAGAAATCGTGTGCAAAGTCTTCTGCACAAAATGCGGCCATGCACAATCAATACAAGCTATCAATTATGCGACGGCACACGAATTATTATGTGCTTTAGAGTTGGCCTCGGCGTGCGCAGATACCTATGAATGAGTCAGTTGAGATTAAATTATGTATATATCAGAATATATCAATACAGGTTATGATTTAAATTCGATATACAAATCCATAGTCAGATTAAAATCATGACTTGATCAGATCGTTTAAATCATCAGCCAGTGTTCAGAAATGTTTCAAGCGCCAATATCGATAAGTCCTGAGTTGTATAAAATTTTATCGACATATCGATGTAGAAGCGTTGTCATCACAAGTTAGCTGAAGTTCGATGGATGCGCTTGACACGTTTCGGTTGTATAGAAAAATAATGTCTTATATGTATTAAGGTATAGGTATGTAAATATGATGCAGTTAAAGGAATACCTAAGGACAATTTTTGTATAGAAACACATAGTATTTGTTGTGTATGTTAATATAGCTTGTATATTGTTTTCTTTCTTTTCCAACATATTTATTATTCGGTGCCAGTATCTTTTTGTTTTTCTACATACATATCAGTAAAGTTTCCACGGCCTATTTGTTGAATGGGGGAAAATGTTTAGAAATTGTTGGATTTAGTCACTGTGTTCCTGTTGCTCTGGCTGGAACTTTATTGTCACTATCGATAACAATGTCACCTGTCTTTATGTTGTATGTAAGATGTTGCTAGTCTGTGTGGGATAGACTTGTTGTCGATAGTGCGGATTTCGATATTTCGTAGTTTTAAATTGTAACTAGATCCAAGAAGATAAAATTCGAAATATCGATATCGAGATTAAGGGCCCGCCATTGCAACGTTTTAGCCCATCTCTTCACACATTCCGTTCCATTAAATTATTTAATATTTATGTGGTTTAGATGATTGTTTTGGCACATTAGTTGCAAATACGATGCGTACTTAAATTTGTGAAATTAGGGCTATTTTGACTTTAAAATTATAACTTTGATTGATTGTGAATGGGGAGTGTTTATCGATATTGCTAGGGAAAATAATCTCTACAAATAAAAGTTGATAGACGTGTTTGTTGTTTATTTGTTTGATTCCTTGTAAATCCAATACTTATTCTTATATATTTTTGAAATTTATACATATTGCCTTAATATAATAATATCTAGATGGTGCAAAATAAAACATTAATATTTCAATACGTAAAATATAAAATTGTCACTCTAATATAAGTACATTATAATCGATAATGAATCGATATTTAGTACCGTCTAACAATATCGATAAACGCTTCCAAGTGTTACAGGCACACAAAATGTAATCAAGCAAAATTATCGACTCAACATGTCCATTGTTATGTACGTAAAGAGAAATTACACTTACTATATAAAAAATTGTTTATTTAAAAAAAAAACTTAGATTATTGTCATAATGTGGCATTTATTTCTATGTACAGTACAGTTAAAGAAGGTGGTCGTGCGCTGATGTATATCTAAAGAGACATTTTATATAAAATAGTAAGTAGTAATAAGTAACGATTACCTTGTATGTAACAAGAAGAACCGAATCCCATATATCACCCACCAAATATATTTTTCTAAACTGGCAACACAAAATACTAGATGTAAATTGTACAGTCTAAAAATGGTATTAAATGTGGCGTGTTGCCATGTGCGTTCTATTTCATCTAAAATTAGATATATACGGTTAGTCTGCAAAAATGCGCTCCTTATAAATAAAATAATGTAGTTCCAGAGAATAATATTTTTCAATCTTATGAGAAATCGTTTTTAAATATTATCTGGTAGATATATGATTTTGCATGTTATACCAAAAAAAAAAATTTTTTTCTGTGTATACAGCACTGAATTATGTCGATAAATGAGCAGCAATTCATATTTCGAATATTGCTATAAGCGAGAGAGAGCGTAGTATGGTTATCTCTTTTATGCCCGGTATCTCGCAATACAGGTATTGTATTTCTTTTCAATTATATAACACATTCCTTCTGACCTAATTTCAATAGCATAGCAGTATACCGTCTCCTATAATTATTAAGGACTGTAACCAAAATGTATAATTACAAGAAAATGTCCTAAATTCTGGTAATATTTTATGGTCGATATTAGTTTCTGCAGCTTACATGTTATGATTATGTGTTCAAAGTAAGTTAAGATTCAGTATTTTATTTTTACGTAATAAATACCCAATGTTTTCTGAGAGTACGTCGTTTCCATGTGGTATAATCATAAAAAAATTTAATTGAATAATAAAGTATTTAAAAAAAAAACAATTACCATAAAGCATACATAATGTATCCCTGTATTAATCCGGTTACAAACACCACACCATAGAGAAAATGTTTGACACATTTATACCTAACTTCTCTCCCATACGGAAACGACGTTGTAAAGAGTTATTTCTGCACGCATAAGATATCTGTGGACCTGTCTGGAATGCACGATTATCTATCGTTCGTTTTCAACGTACAGCTATCGAGACATATACCGCCTGAATTTAGTCGCGAGCTGCGTCGTAAAAGTCCTCGTAGTTGGGTATAGTGACTAACTTCAGGCCGTAAAGTATGCTCAGCTGTTCTCGTGTCAATGACGTCGTCCGACTGATCCACAGGTACAGGATTGTGCAAAACCCAAATCGGACATTTCTTTTAAGTAATCTGTAACATAGTCAACATAGATGTTAGTAAAACCAAAGCGTACAAATGTTTCTGCGTACACCAGCGCGCGACCGCGTGTACATTTTGTACAAAATACAAAACAATGTTAATATTTTTGAATGTCACAGCCCACGTGTGTTTATAGGTCTGAAGTTTGCTGCGCTGCGCGGAAACGGCGTGCGCACGGACTAACTTTCGGGTTGTTACTGTTAAATGGTGATTTACCTAGCCATTATGTTATTATTTTATTTGTTTTTTTTTTTTCTTTTACTAGAGTTGTGTGGTCTTAGTATTG
Organism: Manduca sexta; assembly: GCF_014839805.1. Taxonomy (NCBI): domain Eukaryota; kingdom Metazoa; phylum Arthropoda; class Insecta; order Lepidoptera; family Sphingidae; genus Manduca; species Manduca sexta. The sequence continues at coordinate 12,702,096 of NC_051128.1, forward strand.
GGTATATTGTGATTTATTTATACCGGTAGGCTAAAGCCAGCACGCTGATCCTGATTTCATTAAAGAACTATTTATATATAATAATCGTAATAAACGAGACAGAATTATATTATCTTAACGTCGATATTAGCATAAACTATCGACATTACAAAATACAAATAAATATTAAATAATTTAAAAAACAAGAGGTTGTTAAGGCAGCTTTGTGTTAGTGATTGTGATAAAACGTAAATTATTGTAAATAGTTTGACGCGCGTTTATTTTTACAATAAAAAATAATAGTATATAGGTATTTTGAAATAAATAACCAAGGCATACTTATCATAAATTAATGTTACCGTAGTTAGTTCAGTCTTTCTGTTTGTTCACTCATTAAATACCTATTTTAGGGTATCGAATGTTTTGTCCGCGCGCACGTCGTGTTGTGTAACGTGTAGTACCTCCTCGGAAGTCGTTATTACCTGTGTGTACGTGACAATGTTTTATTTTTGTATTTTGATAAAATTTGTGTAAATAATTTTCTTATTTTATTGATATTAAACTCAATTAATCGAGTGTTGTTGTTTTATTTTGCATTTTTCAACAGAGATTTTTGGGTCACTTTTTTTAAGTTCGAGGAAGTTTTGTATTGCCGATTCCTTACAATTTTGGTGTTGGTGCTCTTATTTTATTTTTGCACGAACTTTAACTATTTTTGACAAAGCGCCATCTTTCGGAAAATGCGACATTAAGGTTATCAAGTCATAATAATTATAGATGGCGCCATTTGAACACTAATATAATATCTAGACCACACGATCCGATGCTCTGTACCTAGAGTCGACAATGATTTGCTTTGCGAAGTACCGATTATTAGGCATGCGCACGGTCGTAATAACAAATTGAAACCGCCAAATTACTTGTTATCTAGAGGTTGTAAAGGAATGTCGGTAATGTACGGTTTTTTTCGTCTTAGTAGAATTATTTACAAAACGCGAACTGCTAACTTTTAGGAAAGTATCTACGTAACCTTTACATTTCCAACAAAGAGATTGAACATTGCAAAACATTCGTGAATATTGTATTATAAATAATAACAAAAAAAATATAATATAAAAGTGTGTAAGTTGTTTCATGTAATTCAATATAACATATTTCAAATAAAACGTTGTGTACCGTCCTATATTTCTTAACTTTGTTTATTAAAAACTAGCGGTATAGAGACCAGCCAGTTTGGAATTTTTCAAACCAGCTGAATTTAATTCGTCTAATATGATATTTGTTGTCCGAACCCTACCAAAACTGATGGTCTGAAAATACTACTAAAATTACCAAAAAGTAAAATACACCAAACAGCTGTCAATTTAATTAAATTTGTAACATAGCAACACCGGTTCTTTTTTATGTCAACGGGTAAAGGGAATGTGAGTTTCGTGTAATGTTGAAAAATTATCTTAAAAAATCTGTGAAATAGCATATTAAATAAAAGGAAAGAATACACGTATGTGAAATTCGTAACATATTTATTATGCCGCCGTGAATATTTTTCGGTGCTATGGAGAAATTGTTGACCATAATTAAGTTTATAGTTGGTGTTGTTCCAACAGTTTTCAGTGTATATCTTTCGAGTTGTTTATGAATTACGATTTATTACTATTGTACACTCGTGATAGCCCGCGACAAATGCGCTTTATCGCAATTACAAGGTGTAGGAGAGTGGTGTTTTGTTGGAAAACAATGTTTGAAGGTTAGTTTTTGATTCCCTCAGATCCATCCAAGATGGGTAAGATTATGAAGCCGGGGAAGGTTGTGCTGGTGCTGAGCGGGCGCTACGCCGGCCGCAAGGCGATCGTGGTGAAGAACTACGACGAGGGCACGTCGGACAAGCCGTACGGACACGCGTTCGTGGCCGGCATCGACAGGTACCCGCGTAAAGTGCACAAGAGGATGGGCAAAAACAAAATCCACAAGCGCTCCAAGATAAAGCCTTTCGTCAAAGTGAGTACACATTGTTTTGTTTGTAGACTTAGTATTGTCAGATAACGTGATATAAGGTTGGTAACGTGAATTAGTGAAGTCGTCTTCACAGGTAACCAGCTTTGTATGCATAGTTGGGTTACGTCTCGAACTGGAGTACAAGCAGTATTGTGATATTTTTAAACATTCGAAATGTTTTAGTTCTAAAACTTTGCCACAAACCTTGTCAAGATTGTTAAGATTTTTGACATGTACGAAAATGCTCACATGTGTATACAAGTGAAGTATAGATGTTAACTTTTATCAAAATGATTTTTTGAACATGTTCAAGCACTCGAGTCATGTTAACTTGAAACTTGAACTTTAAACTGTGTCCATTGAATTGACCATGAAGATGAAGAAGTGCATACTATTCATTATTGTCCCAAATATTATATCTGATTTCCTGGTGTATTATTTGCTTGACAGTTGATGACTTTGACAATGAAATGAAAGAAAAAAAAATCATAACATGAGTGTGGTAATATCCAAAAAATGTGTTTTTCCATGTGTAAAATTTTCATAAACATAAATCATTTTAAGAATGTTTACTGAATAATTTGGTTAAACTAACTATAATGTAACAAGTTCTGCTAAGTATACAATCCTTGAAATTGTACTTTAATTATTAGCTTTGATTAATTTTGTCCTAAACATATTTGACCATATTTTAGAATTATTCTTAAGTCTTTAGAACCACATATAAATTGTATTACTTAACACAATGCCCCAAGCAACATACTGTGCTAACCATATTTTTAGAACCTATCTGAAATTTATAATAGATATAGAAAAAAAATAAGCATAATTTTCTACAATATATTATCTACTTTGGTTGTTTAAATTTTTTCAAGTATATTGTTTAGTTAATTTCATAATGAATATTTGAGGGATGTCTCAATCCACAGTATAATTTATTTAGTGTCATTGAATGTTTTACTTAAAGCAAGCGTTACTCATTCTGGTCTGTAAGAAAAATAATTTACTGTTATACAATTATTTTAAGCAATGGAATTTGTGAATTTATAATGTGACTGGGTAATCTATTTTGAATAAATTAAACATCAATAATTATGTCACGAGTTTGGATATAAGAGATTTAGACTTTACTTATATCTAAAATAACAAAAGCATGGCCCTTTATTACAGCCACTGGTACATGTGACCAAAACAAAAAAAAATTTTTTTCCATATTTTGCCTCCCTCTAAAACTGATGTCCGAGGTGGACCGCTCCTCTCAACCATGCTACACTACTGGCCATACACAAATAATTAATATTATATAAATTGTATCATTCCAGGTTGTCAACTACAACCACCTGATGCCAACCCGTTACTCGGTAGACTTCAGCTTCGAGAAGTTCAGTGCAAAGGACCTGAAAGACCCCGCCAAGCGCAAGAAGCTGCGTTTTAACACAAGGGTGCGCTTTGAAGAGAGATACAAGAGCGGTAAGAACAAGTGGTTCTTCCAAAAGCTTAGGTTCTAAGGTGTAATTTTAAAAAATAAACATTACTTATGTAATGCAACTTTTGTTTTATTTATTGAAATCTAAGCTCATGTCTATCCTTGAACACATACTTAGCCCATTTCATTATACAATTATATTATGCTCAAAGATGTGAGGTAGGCAGAGATGCCATATTTGTTTGTAACATATTTGCCAAGACCTAAATTTGCCATGAGGAGTTGACTTAGTCAGCTGTGCAAAACCTTTGATTCCCCAACTACCATAATTAGACTATTGCGCCGATTTTAGGAAGCTAAAATTATTAGTTGCGCGGCTATAGCGCACTCGTTTTTTTGTATGGATTTACCTTACCACACGACGGTCACGTTGCAGCCGCGCCGCATTTAGCGTCAAATTGAATACGCTCTCAGGTTTTATTTACTTAAGCGTCGTATGCATTGTGGCAATTGTTTGGATTTGCCTTGCCGCGCAACGTTTTTGAAGGCCTTAGTCTATGGGCGCCGCGGGAGAGTACAAGGGGTGCTCATGAAACTCCCTGTCCGGAACAAGTCACTGAATGACATCCGGAACTTTGGACCATAGTTTTATAGTTGAGGATACAGGAATACCCGTGAGATTTTTATTTGCATAAAAAATATTAATTTAATTTTATAATATAGTAACTACTAGTAGCGTGTAGATATCAGATGCACCCCCGTAAAAGTAATCTTGGAGGCGCTCATGGCCCCTACATTGAGGTATAATAAGAGATGTTAATTCCAGTGGCTAATTTCAGAGCAAATCTCGCCATATCGAAGATTAGTCTCATAATTTTGATGAAATAAAAAATAATTTTAGCTACACATGATTTATTTAAATAAATTATCTTCTCTTAAGCAGTCTATTAACAGAGAATAAGATATATCCGTAACTTATTATAATGAGAATGATTAATAAAAAGCATTGGTAATAAATATGAACCGTTCTGTATTTAATACATTATTTAATTTCACGATACTTATTTCCTTATTGAAATGGTATGAAACAATTTACTCGGTATTTTAACAATAAAATCACGAAAACTTTTGTAAATATAATTAAAATTATCAATGTTACGGATCATTTTACCATATTCAAGAACAATATATTATAGCTCTAATCAGCTTAATTTCTTATATTTCAATTAGGGCCTATTTCCTTTTAAATTTAGCAAATTTGAACCCAGTTTACCACTGGCCTTGATTTGCCTTAAACAAGGCTTGCATTATAATTAAAAAATGATTTATATGTATGCTAACTGAATTTAAACGCTAAATTAACGAGTTGTAAATTGTAAACTACACCGTTTTAGTTCTTTGTGAATTTTGTTATTGGCCCTTATTTACATTGCAGAACAGTTGGGTAACTTCTTTTTTATTACTAACGGCTGTTTTCAACAAACGATTTTAATCTCTTTCATCAATCCGAATCCGAGAATGAACCAATCAAAATAACTCAAAAAAAAAGTAAGCATGTCAAAAAAAGCTTTGATCTTATTGGTCCATTTCTGAGATAGATTGAAAGCGATTAGGATCGTATATTGAAAATGGCGGTATAACGATTATTTGAAATTAGATTGAGTTATTTAAAAATGACCCTTATATTTTGTTTCCCTTTGCTTCAGTGTTGGATAAATGATTCATATTTTAGTATGTACAATATATTCTATAACTTATTTCGTGAGATGACATCAAAACCTATGTGCAGTATGGAATATTGCAGATATGATTTTAAGAATAAAATCCTGAATCCATCGCCTGATATATGATTATGAAACATAGTGCGAATGAGGTTAAAACTATTATAATATTAATGATACAGGTTGCTGTTTAGTATTAATGCATTTCTTATTTTTGAAGTTCAAGTAACTATATCTATATATGAGTTTCGATAGAAGTGACGTTGATCGTTTTTACTGTTAATACATATCATTCAGACTTCCACAAACATTCGATTATATACGCGATATAAAAACAAATCGCTATTAACGTTAAAATATAGTACACGCCACAAAAGTAGAACATGATGTGGAATCGCGAGATAATAAGTGATGCGACCGTGTTGCATTTTGTTCAAAAATATCGATGTGCCGAGTCGACAAAACTTAATCGGTGTGACTGCTGCGAGGTATCGATTTACGCGTTTCACAAGAACACTGATAGTTTACAATAAGTACCAAATAACTTGAAGCTTAGCTAATCAGAAAATTAGTCGCAAATAAAGACCAAATAAAAGAATTTAAAATGTACTTTACGGTACAATAAAAATCTATCAATGTCAAATCGATTAGCAAAACAAATCTATCGATAAATTGATCGATACTGTCGACTCGACATGCATCATGTAATAAGTGTTAAGCCGTATTTATCACGCTGCGGCGATTTTCCCGATCCTCTCGTCCAGTTTCTTGATTTCCTTCTGTAAGCTGTCGACGTTGAGAGCGAACACCTCTTGCACGCCCTGCAGCAGCTCCTTGTTGTTTTGCACACCGCTGGCGATGGTACTCTGTAGCGTCTCGAGCTCCGTCAGCGATTTACCGAAATTACTCGCTAGGAAAAGAATAAATAGTTATCTACTGTCCATCAATTAAAATCTAGAAGACGCAATTTTCAGCATACAAGAAAAAAAATATTAGCGATATCATAGAATTTAAACATCAACAAATTAAGCCTAATATGGCTAAAAGTTAAAAATGAGTATAATTTTTTATATTTGGTATAGATTTTTGTCCATATTCTAAAATTTGGTTTCATTAGATAAGGACATTTCAGCCAGCAGACGGGAGATATGTTTACAGAAAACTAATAAAAAATTTGTAATTACTAAGGAACTATGTATTTTGTTTTAAGAATTAGAGAACTTCTTAAGGTGGTAGCTCAAGGTCCATTTTCATACATTTTGTTTCGGCTTTAATCTGGGTAACTAAACAAGTATTGGCAAGTAAAGAATTTAAATTCACGTCTAGTTAGTGATTGAGAAAAACGTAAAAATAATTAATAATCATGGATATTTCGGCCTTTAAAATTTAATATGACGAAATTTTAAAGACAGAAATATCCATGATTATTAATTATTTTTACATTTTTCTTTCAACTGCGAGAACTAATCACTAACTAGACGTGAATTTAAATTCTTTACTTGCCAATACTTGTTTAGTTACCCAGATTAAAGCCGAAACAAAATGTATGAAAAAGGACCTTGAGCTACCACCTTAATACTTTTGAAACTAATATAGCTTCTATGTAATATGTAATTATTACAGAATTGGCATACACAAAAAATATTTTTTCTAGAAAATGATTTTTTGGTTACAACAGAACTTTTTTGTTATTACCTTGATTGTGAAGTGCTTCTAACGCCTCCATGCGCTCCAGAATCTCGGAATGTGATATGCCATCTATTTGCTTCAACAGTTTGTGTAGTTCATTCACCTATTTATCCGATATAAAAAAATACTATTAGTCATTTCCAAGTACAAAGCAGAGTCTGGCATTAGAGGAAGGTTAATATAATAACATTTTGTCAAGTCCAATCAAGATGGCAGTTCTTCACACACACATTTCCATAAGTATTTGAAACAATAACAGGGTGTGTACTACTATACATAATGAGTGTGTGGTGGTGTAATCGTTTCATCTCTTTCTTTCGCGCACATCGTGCTTACTCATGACGTCACAATATTATTGCTTTTATTTTTAAATTTTTTGACATCCTTTCGTTTCATCAACTTTCAAAGGATTTTGATCGTGCTTTCTACCTTAGATTGTAATCTATAAATATAAAAATGAATCCCTATTTCCCTTAGTCACGCCATCACGCGTGAACGGCTGGACCGATTTCATTAATTTTTCTTTGTTGTGTTTGTTATTGTCATGAGAAGAATCTTATGAAAGAAAAAATTAAGGAAGTTGAGCAGATCGTTAAAAATGTAAGAAAAGTTAATTTCAACGATTGACAGAATGCAATCGGGTCAGCTAGTGTTTGATAAAAATATGAGTAAAATAGTCTAATTATCATCCAGTATACCTTAGCGTCAACTTCAGGATCGTTAGGTTTGACGGCGGCCTTGAGCGCGTCGACGTTGGCCAGCAGCGCCGTCACCCGAGCTTCAGTAGCGCCGAGCTCACCGCCACGTACCAGAGCCGTCTGCGCACATAACGTTGCTGCCGCGCCACACAGCGTTGCCTGTCAAAATATAACATAGGGCCTTTGTCACAATTTTCAAGTTCTTATAACAGTTATCGTATTAAACAGGTAATGTTGATAGTACTCATCTTATTACCATTTATTTAGGAGTATAGATTACAGTGGGGCTTTTGTATTTGGTCGGCTTATACATTTATGTGACGAATAGCAGTTACTCAAAATGTGAAACACATTCATAATGTCGCAATACGGTACTGACTAGGTCTTGTAACCATAGCTGTAAACATAAATACAAACAAAATATGTGTTATTTGAATTTTTTAAAAACTTTAATTTAAATTGTTAAAAACTTTAATGGTTTTGAAGAATTTTGTTTTTTTTCTAGATTAGTTTTATGTTACAAACCTGTCCTGTAGCAGCTTGGAGCCTTCGGAATGCCTCTTCATCTCTCACACCTGCAGCCTGTTCCAGTTTATGCAACCTAACAATAAAAATAGTCTATGATTACCTTACCGTTGTTATATGTTGTGTAGTTTGATATGTTAAATGGATTTTTTTTATATAAAAATTTAGTCTGTCAGTATTTTGTTAAACTAAGTTTAAGTTGCTGTTGCTTGCAGCTTCGCCCGCATGTAAAGTCATAGACAATTTTAAAACAAATCATTTAACAAAATGAGATTTGAAAAATAACATTTATTTCCCATGGGAGCAAATTACCATAATAAAAAGTAGTCTGTGTATTGATCCAGGAATTGGTCCATCCGTGTTCCAAGTTTTGTCTAAATTTAGTCACCTGTTTCTGCATTTACTTCTAACAAACATTCAAACAATTTCACAAACTTTTACTTCAATAATATTTGTAAAATTAAAGCATATAAATCAATTTTTAGAGAGATAATGCAAATAAATCACCTGTGTTCAAGCTGAGCTATCCTTGTGGTCTGTGCAAGACTCACTTCAGGCTTCAACTTCAGATGCGCTGTTACCACACCTTCTTGCTTCTTCCTGCCGTTGGTTAACAAGTATTCTCTGCAAAATATGGCACACAATCAATAAACAGAACATAGTTTGGGTAGTATTTCCTATAAATGATTTAAATTCATAGATTATTAAACAAATTCAATTAAATGAAACAAAAATTATCTGCAACTGCCATCTCTAAGAGAGAAAATACCTTCTAGATATCAATAGTAACATTTTTTTTTTAAAACAATCATTTGGCATACATTAAAAGATTTGTTAAAAAAATCATGAATATTTAGTTTTGTCTTACTTTAGTTTCTCTGCTTTTGGATCAACCAGTTCTCCTTCTTCTAATTTTAGTTCTTCCAAAAGTTTCTTAGTGGCATTGATTTGAGAAGCCAATTTTATGTATTCATCCTGCAAAGTTAAGTTGTTTGTACAAAGATTTAATTTAAATAGAATATTGCATTACTTTTGTATTTATCTATCAAAACATAGGGTAATTTCAAGGAGCAATACATCACTTATAATTTTCTTAAAATAAATTTCAGTTTGTGTTTTGTTTACTATAAGGAAGCAACTAAACTATAAATACTATAGAGTCTAATTCAGATAGATCTATTATTGCCAGTAATAATCATATGCAATTATTGCTAGTAATTCGTTGAATATTGATCAAGACACATATATTTTGTTAGTGCAGGGGAGAATTGACTCACCATTGCACCAATGTGCACTATCATACAGGGTAACTTTTGAAAGCAATGAGTATGATTACTGCCTGTCTGTTGTCTTCACTGATAAAAGTGATATGTTTACATAACTGGATGAAACTGAAACTATCCTACAATTTTAAGTTACCTTTTCACTCTCAGTAGCCTTGTTCTGCTGCTCAGCGACTTGTTCAAGGAGCTCTGAGAATTCACATCTGAGGCGGTTGTAGCGTTCCAGGGGAGTTTCAGGGTCACCTTCAGCTGCCAATTCCCATTCACCAGCCCTAGTATCAGAATAATTACTGAGAAACTTAAATGGCAAACTTAAAAAAAAAATTATTGTAACCCTATAACAACCCTTTGTAATACATACATTGTATATATTAGTCACAATGTAGACTATAATTTAGAACACAGCAATAATGTACACATTAAATTAAACAATAATGTACACATTAAATTAAACAAAAAATGAATAAGGTAATTCATTCATTACAAAACTGACTAATTCATTATTACCAAAATGAATATCAATGCCTACTAGTCGAACTGCAGCCATGGCAGCCAATCTCCACAGAGATCAGCTAAGTACGCAGGGGCTATTATAGTGTACAAATGCATGCGCAAGACACAGGTGCACTCTTTGTTTCTTGACTCTCATCATCTAGTGAGATGGCAATCTGACTTGACTTGAGAGATATCAGGATAAACGGCTTTAAGTGCTATGAATATCGATGAGTCCGTACCTGTAACCGATCCTAGACTTCCTGCTCAGCCTGTCGGAAAAGTCCACAGATCCCGTCAAGAACTTTCCCTTAAACTTATTGAAAGAGTCTTTCACAGACAGATGCAGTTGCTCGATGCTGTCATTCTCCTCTTCCTCAAAGGGCTCCGGCTGGTCCGCTTCCGGCAAATCACCCGTCTCGTACACGTCGGGTTGGTCATAGGCCTAACAAAATTACCGATGATTATGCGCTACGCAAATCGATAATTATGACAATATTTACACTATAATACTTACTATGCCGGGGAGATTCTCGTATTTTGGATCAGCCATGTTAATATTAATGTTTTATTCTATCGGAATTGTTTTACTGTAAGAATTATTTTCTTCTTATTTTGGCCTGTAAGTGACGTCACTCAACAACGGGATTCTGTCAATTGTCACTATGACATCTATATTTTTTAATATTCTTGACATTTTATATTTGTTCGTGAAAAAATAATTGTAATGAGATATTATTTTGTTTTATCTAGGTACATAACAATTTTATATCTTTGTCGTCCAATAAAGGAACAGCAAATAATTTAGTATTTTGAATATCATATTGATATTCATTCACAATAAAATCATAAAGAGAACATAACGTGTCGAAATAATAGGACGGAATTTACTAGTTTCTGTTGCAAAAGTAAATAATAAAATATTATATTAGTTAAATCAAATTAATAAATAAGTCTTTGTTTATTAAGTTTAAACGATAAAATACTTTTATGTTTAAAATCGCGAATTGCGTAAAATTTTATTACATTCCAAAATATATTTTTTTTGTATACCACAGCATACCGTTCAAAAACAAATAAGACACGTCATGCTTGTCATATTTTCGGCCTTTGACTTTTAATTTTGAGTCACCGATATTTTCGATTGGAATAATTTCCAAGTATTTAGTCATACGTTCAGTGGCGTTGCCGGTAAACACACGGTGAAGTAAGTAAATAAGTGCAAAAATGAGTCTACAGTGGACAATTATTGCCTCATTCCTCTACGCGGAGATAGCCATCGTTTTGCTTTTGACTTTGCCGATAGCTAGTCCGAGCAGATGGCAGAAGTTTTTCAAATCGAAGTTTCTAGCTTACATAAGCGGACAAGCGCAGATTTACTTCTTGATTTTGATCGGTGTTTTGGTGCTATGCCTCCTCGATGCCATTCGCGAGATGCAGAAGTATTCCAACATCGAGCCGTCGGACCATCAACACCTCGACGCGGAAATGCAAGGTAATATGAGATTGTTCCGTGCACAGAGAAACTTCTACATTTCTGGTTTTGCGCTGTTTTTGCTCGTCGTCATTCGCCGGTTGGTGCAGATGATCTCGGAGTTAGCAACTTTGTTAGCCCAGGCCGAAGCGAACTTCAGACAAGCACAAAGCGCGACCACTACCGCAAGGTCCCTTTTGGAAAAGCAAGGCGCCGGCGACGAGCAAAACAAGAAGGAAATTGAGGAACTAAAAACTCAAATTTCAAATTTGGAAAAAGAGCTGACCAGAGAGAAGAAAGACAAGGAGGCTGTGAAATCTCAGGCTGAGAGCCTTAACAAGGAGTATGACAGACTGGCTGAAGAGCACAGCAAGCTCCAGAAGAAGATAACAATCTCTAGTGGCGGCGATTCCAAGAAAGATGAATAATTCAATAAGTTTTTAATACTTTTCATATAATCAAAGCATTTTTGCATTAACGCTATGAAGCTACTCTCTAATTGTCATAAATATAATACATTACAGATTATATCATACAAACATGAAGGTAATATTTCTCAAAATCAAATTCAAATTGGATTGATAGTTAAAAACTAATATTTTCATGGATATCAATATCTTTGGAGGTATGATAAAAACTGTTGTGTTGAAACAATATTTACATCTAAAGATAAGTAATCAGTGTACTATAGTTACACCTATAATCTCATATGAAATCATGTTGCAATCTGATGATTCACTAGACATTGCATCCAAGAACAATTAAATGTTTGTGTGTCTGAGATAGATATGAACCATGATGAATGCTTGAAAGTTTTGCTCTATAAGTTTGATGTCAAGTTTATAATTAACAGTAAGACCTATGTATGCAAAACTAAAGTTTATATTCACTTAAAACATCAACATTTTCAACTGTTTAAATTTCTTTGAGGTTTGGTGAGTCTTAAGCATTTTATATATCTATATTTACCTCAAGCATAGCCATAAGGCACTCTTTTCAATGTTTTGTGAAAAGTCAATTTAAAAGTATAAATTGAGACCTAACATTATTTATGGAAGAAATGTATTTTTGCACTATAGTTAGGGTATTAAAAAGATAAATTGCCTTATAATCACTGAATGCTATGAGTAGTCCCTTAATATTATAAAATATTTACTGTCATTGTTAATTGCAAGAAGAAGAAGGCATTATTATTAGTACTTTAGTTGTAACAAAAAGTCTGAAATGTAATTTGATTAAAACAGCAAATATAACATTTGCTTATGTTTTTTTTTATTTATTTTGTATTTTTGGTGCGAAAGAAGAAATTAGTAATAAGAATATTTTTAACATGGCATTTAAATGGAACATTAAATATTTTTAATTTATCTGTTGTTATGATTCAGGATTTCATAGAATGTCAAGTTTGCAGGATAAAATTTTATACACTTTTAAAAGTATTTACAATCTAAATGTTCAGTACATTTGTAATATTAAATAACTTTGTTTCATTATAAAAAAAACTGACCTCCAAATATATCAGTGTTTTCCAATATTGCTTTTAAAGGCTTTATGATTTTTTATAATAATAGTTATTATAATTCCAACTTGTTCTGATTAATGTGGTTAAAAAAATCCATAAAATTCTCAAACTATTTTAAATTAAGAACTTCCCTTTTTTGTTTTTTTTCCTTTGCATGTTACAAGGGTGTTATATTTGTAGTACCAAGATAAGTGAAAAGGTGTGTGATAAGAAAATTCTAGGCAGAGGTGTAGTAATGAAAGATAAAAATATGATATAATTATTATAGTTTGTTTTTTAATTTAAAGGAGTTCTTAATCCGGGACGATTTTGTTTGGCGCCTAAATAAAAAAATGGATTTGTAGATTTTCTGTCTTCATCTGGGCTCCATAAAATTAGTGAAAAGTATAAGACCTTTTTGACCAGATTAGAAGACTAACGAACCAAGATTAACGTCAGGCTGTGCGTATACTTTGCATTTGCCAAATTTAGTTGCAAAATTAAAAAACAGACTACAGTAAACATAGTTTTTTATTTCTATAGGTTCTTAATTCTTTGAGGCATATTAAGTTGGTGTTTGTTGTTCCCTATGTATCTAACATTTTGTGTGTATCAAATAAATGTGTTTCCATTTATTAGTGTTTCCTTTGTTACTTTGTTGACATAAGTATGTGTTTAACAGCCTACTTTAATAAAGATAATGCGCAGTGGTCCGAACAAATAAACAAGAATATACTAAAATATCGTCGTATTTATGTACCTACAGTCTACACTAGTTGTGAACCAGTAAGTTAAAGTATTTATTTACATATTTCTACACAACTCGCATAAATAGGTTTTTTTTTAATTTGGAGACTATTTCCACTGTCTGATATTTGTGGTTTTTACAACTCTGCTAAACCATCCATTAGGGATTTAGGGGGAGAGATGAGCCACGAACGGGCTCTCGTGCATAGAAGCACCTCATCGCAGGTTTTAGTTGGTATGCCGTCATAAAATTAGTAGGGAACTGACCTAAATGACCATTAGATTACATCTGGTTCGGAAGGCCGGTGAGTCCAACATAACCATTCTTCCGCTCCCCTGGTTCAAGAATGGCATCCATAACATGGATTTTTACTGCGGGACAAAAAAAAGGAATTAAGGGATGATTCTATCAAATTAAACAAAACATTAGGTTCCAATATTAAAATATCTAAATCTAATATATCTATCTATACTTATAATAAATCTGTAGAGAGGTCAATTCTGTACATGAAATGTAAGTATTTCCAAAATAACTATCAGGGGCTGATTAGGAATCGACACTGATGCAATTAGTAAAATTTTTGTCTGTCTGTCTGTCTGTCTGTATAACCGTTATAGAAACAAAAACTACTCGACGGATTTTAATGAAACTTGGTACAATTATTTTTCATACTCCTGAGCTGGTTATAGTATACTTTTCATCACGCTACAATTAATAGGAGCAGAGCAGTGAAGGGAAATGTTGGGAAAACGGGAGAAGATACTCCATTTTTTAAGCTTCCGTCGCGTGTGCAACCTTAATGGTTAAAGCTACACAGAAATCATGTATGACGGAAATGTTCTCCTTAAAATTATATAAAAAATATCCCACGACAGCATATGTCTATCTTTTATGGTTGACTCACAATAACACGTGTAACTCCCGATAACTTAGCAGTTCGAAGCTTTCTCATTATATTTGTCTACTCTTACGTTTATAACACTCTTAGTCATCCCTAATTAAAAATGTTATCATTATTAAATATTCCATAAAAAAGAATCATAGAAATCGGTATAGCAACACCAAAGTTATACATGAAATACGCTAATAATAAGCCATCACGCGTGAATACTGAATCATGCTATAAGGATTATTTTTGTATATATATAAGGTCGCGAACGCACAGGCAGGCGGCTTGCTTGGCACCTAGAGGCTAGCGAATCACCTAGCGAGTAGCTTCGTAAAATGAACATTCTCGAACGTTCGCGACCGGCTCCATATTTGAAGTCTGAAATCCGCGCGGGCGAAGCTGCGGGCGGAAGCTAGTAATAAATATAAAAACTTATTCACCTAGTACTACAGCGCCGCCAATTGGCGTTAATAATGTTTAAAATTGCAAAATTAATCCGATTTGGTTTATAAAATCCCTACCCTGTTAAATTTAATATTTCCTATCTTAGTATTTTCTCACGAGTCAACCTTTATTAAATTAGTGTAAAATTTCTTTCGTTTATTTACGCAGCAAACAATAGCTCATTGCTAACTAATCATATGCAAGATTCTGCGAAAAGTCCACGTCATTTGATTTTTTACCAACTTACATTTTGATGATATCACAAGCCATCTCAGTGACGATAACTGCTAGCATACGTGTCCAAAATTATGGCAGCTATTTGTTAATATTGTATGTAATTTCATCATTAATAGAGAATGCTTTCGATGATGTGTTACTGAATTGCGTGGAGGATTATGATGACTGTTTACTGTAGCGCTGTCATGCTCGTAGTGGGCTTCTTTTTGATTCCCAACGGAAAGAGTGTTGTTGTTGTACCAATCATTATTGTTGTATCAATTAGAAATAATTGTTGTTGTATCAATTATAAATAATTAAAATAAAACTAAAAACTATTTAACGGATTTTATCGCGGTTTTTTATATTATTATTTTCTCCCGACGTTTCGAAGACTTTGCAGCCTTCATGGTCAGGGGGGGGGGGGACTGAACGTCGAAACGTCGGGAGAAAATAATAATATAAAAAACCGCGATAAAATCCGTTAAATAGTTTTTAGTTTTATTTCAATGTCTAACATTTGCGTAAACATAAGAAATCATTATAAATAATTAAGTTAAGATTATATTTTGAATTTTGTGCAATTAGGTAGGTAGTCAAATTTAACGCTCCCTTGGTCTAGTGCTGCTACATCGCGAGGTCTAGGATTCGATATTCAGGTTCGGAGACATTTCGTGTGGGTTTCTCCAACCCTCGAATAGCTCCGAAAGATGTTATCTCGGGCAGGAATAGTGGTCGATCGTAAAACCTCAGCTAGATCAACACTGCAAAATGTCTAAAAACGTGTTTAAATCTTACAGTGGGACAACGGTGAAGAACAAAATTTTAAACTTTTAATTAGTTTTTCATTGTCTCATCGAGTTTGGTCTGTTCAAAATCAATTAAAATTCATGACCTTACCTTGAAGTTCAAGAGTCGATAGATTTTCGTGGACTAAAAATTATCTTAAAACATCAAAACACGACATAAAAGAAAACAATTTTATTAAAATTAAACGGGACACGACATAATTTTCAAAATTATGTTCCACATAAAAATATTTATAATTAAGTAGGAAAGCTTATATTTTACAATTCATCCTTAAGATATACGTGATATCTTTCATTTTCAATGAAACCCAGGTTGTCCCAGAAAGATCTTTGGCCGAAATCGGAGCTTGATTTGAATTCCGCTTTAGTTGGTGATTGGATTTCGAGGTAGCTGATTTCCTTTGCCCCGGCTGTCATAGGGAGCCATTGAGCGTTGCCGAACTTCGGGACCCTGGAAGAAAAGTTATATTTTTTTGCCATCAGAGTATACAACAAAGAAATTAATTATATGTAGCCTTCGCAAGTCCACTGCAGAATATAGGCCTCTCTTAAATTGAATCATTGCTTAGTAAAAAATATGGCGGAAGTGAGTTGCGAGAAGTGGACTTAAAAAAATATAACGTGTCAATAGATATCGCGGGAGAGCGGCGTATCGGTGTGTTTAAATATAGGAACTAAGTAGTTATGAATAATTGTGTAGAGGCCATAAACAAATACTTATGGCCGGAGTCAAGGTAGCTGATGTAATTATTATGCAGTGTAAAACCCATTCGCATACGCCGAGGTTAGATGCCACGGAAGAAGCATTACGCGGCCAAAGTTTGGTACCTCCAATCTATCTATATTAATATATTCCATACTACTATATGACGCAGAAGAGTTTGTTTCATTGAACGGGCTTGAATTCCAGGATCTACTTTTCATAATAAATAATGAAACAACATACTAGTTTAAATTTAAAGACTAATTTTTATTTGTATGGATGACAGACTAGAATTAACGCGCCATTTTCTATATTATGTCAAGTTGACACATCACTAAGGCGGATAGATAGCACTACTAAATCGATTTTAAATATATTTTCTCTATTACGAAGCTACATTACTCCTGAGTGCTATAGGTTACTTTTTATCATGGGAAAATATTTATATCGCTAAAACCTTTTCACACGGGCGGAGCCACAGAAAAAAGCGAATAATTAATATATAATCTGTTTTGGTGCATCTCAAAGACTAAACGAAAGTTCACACGTTTCAAATGCTTGTCTTTATAGGTGCAATACCTTATAATACCATGAATTATTGAAAAATTAAATTACTGCATTCCTTGACCAGAATAATTTACTAACATTTATGTTTTTTAAACAGCAATAAACCTACGCAAATACCAACAAATCATTGGTTTACGCAGATTCGCACACCAGATCTTCCTTCCCCATTTTTCTTACCACAAACAATAGTTATACTATTTCGTATGAAGCATCAAGCAATATGAGGACCACTTCACGCAAGGCAGTAGGTACAATAATTGCAGAAGATTTTATTCTCTACAAACGGAACAGTCTGCATTCGTTCGGAAATATCTTTTTTAAAATAAAATAAGGACTTGTGATTACCCAGTAGATGCGTAGCTGTAAACCATGTCTAATAAAGCCTCAACCATCTGAGCGTCTTCAGCCGTGGTGACCTCCATGTGGGGGAATTTGAATATCCTTAGAACGTCGTCAGCGTGGCACACTCCTGAAAATGGTTTTGTTACATCTAAATATATTATTATACAAAGCATACACAGTAAAAACTTGCTTATAACAACATTGAAGAGACTACTAAATTTGGTTTCGTATCTTTAACGTAGTGTTGTTATATTCTCTTCGAGTATATCCAATAGACATAAACAAGTTACCCTTTTTTTATTACATATTTGACAGGACTTTGCCATTTAGGTGCTATGAAGTCTTTGTAACTGATTTCTACTGTATTTTTGTTTGGGCGCGTTTACTTCGTTCTTCTTTCACAAGCAAGAAGCTAGCTTAGTATAGAGCACTTGATAGTCCATGCTACTTTTTATTCTAAGAACGGATATTAACACTGACGGAGTGGAGACAAAAGATTGTGTTTGTGTCGTACAATTATTAAATGTTAATTTTTAACCTTCAAATTTGTTTTTTTTTTACTATACAGTATGTACGTAGGAGGATGATTGCCAAGCAAAGTAGCGACAACAAAATAAGAAATATAAGTGGTAGAATTATTGTTTTATTTATAAGCATTTTGATAATATTAATTCTCACGGGCAGAATCACGGGTCCACGTAGTCTTGTATAATCCTAAATCCAGAAGATTCCCGAAATTAAGGAAAGATTACAGTCTTTCTTCCTATTATAATCCCGTTGGGATCGGAATTCCTCTTATCCTTAATACAAGCTTTGATCTCTAAGTAGGCTTTACTCGACTAAACACATTACATGTCAATGAAAATCAACTAAGTCTTGGCAAATCAGTGAAATGATTGCAAAGATCTTCATTAATTCAAATGCGCTTTCACATACTTAAATATAAGTTAGGTGAAGGTGGCTTTTGGTATAATAATATCTCCAAGGGACATATAACGTTGGAGACAACCCATTGGACGATTAATCATAGTTTTACGTTGTAGGTACGTAAGTAATTTAGCTTTCCGTTTTCTGACATTTTTTTAAAAATTAATCTCAACTGTGTTTTTGTATACAACAGCATCATGTCATGACAAATGACAAAATACTACCTACCTTGTATTATGTTATATACTACTGTGTTACTTTATTCTGTCATAATAGATACAAGAGAGGAAATAAACAAATTTTTGAATCATATTACTGTAATTATTCTCTGTCCTGCTCATCATGTATTTATAAGAGAGGAAAATAAACAAATTTTTGAATCATCATACCGTAGTTATTCTCTGATCTGCTCATCATGTTTGAAAGACTGACGGAGCCGCTGTAAGCATAACGATACACGTACGTCGGCTGGCCAGACTTCGCTGCGTGGATTTGAGCCAGCCTGCCCACGTCGGCGACGAACAGCCTGTCGCCTAAAGCCTGGAAATAATTATTGTTTTATGTACCATGAATAGGCTACCAACTTGCAGAAAAACACTTTACAACTGACACTGGTACTGCTGGTGGTAGGATATATTTTATATTCGCCCGGATAGTGACCACCGTATACCGATGTTAAAACCCGCCGTAGTGGCCCACGTAAGTGTGTCGCGTTCCGGGATCAGACTATATATCTGGTTCCAACAGGCCGGCATAATTGTGTCGACTGTCGAGGGGTAACCATCTCTCGTCAGTAGACATTCTATTGGACCTCACTCTACTTACCATCATGTGTAGTGGGGTCAGTTTGCTGTGCCCGTATGAATAAAAACACTGAAGTCTCTTATAGCGAGGTTTAGATAAGCAAGAAAACTTGCAAAAATCGGCTTCCGCAAGCGATTTATATCGTGCAAACAATCTAGACAAGCCGATTTTCGCAAATTTTGAAGATTTTAGGGCGCGTTGCATGCACGTACCTATAGAATTATAGCAATATTGTTGTGTAAACGCATCTAGAAATAGTTGCGTGATATATTGCTGAGAGAACTTGCTAATCTAAACTCAGCTTAACTGCCAGTTTCTTAGTTGACAGTAACAAAATTAGTTTGTCAAAATCATGCTGTTTTTTTTTTCTTTTATTACTTTCATTTCGTGGCGATTGTGTTTTAGTAATGATCTTTAAAGCCGTTACTATTACTTTGACAGTTAAAGAAGTTAGTCGTGAGTTATTCATCAGTTACATGGTGTTTCAGCAACAAGTTGACAGAGTCTCCGTGAACCCCTATTATTGTTTATCGTTTCACTATTGTGGGAGTATACAGAAATAACTTCTGTCTAGAAACTTTAAACAATAAAAAAAAAATCAGAGTTGTCTAAATACAATTAGATGTTTCATAACATTTTTACGTAAAGCAAAATTACGGAGTGAAATGCGAATACAATTTCATCCCGGTACTTGAATCAAGCCATTTTCTCGACTTTCATATTTATCGGGAATAATGTTATTGCTCGTAAAACCTCTACATTGACAAGGTTAATCGAATAAGTACCTATTGGCTAGGATTTATGTTATTGTTTCGCGTACAAAATACCTTTAATTTGACAACATTTTATGATAGGTGGTAAACTGCTTCGCTGAAATCTATACTACTAATGTATAAAGCAGTAGTGTTTTATTCGATTGCGTATCAGAGGAACTACTAAATTGATTTTGAAAAAAATATATATACAGCCACATTGCTCCGGAGTGCTATAGGTTACTTTTTATCCCGGGATAATATAATGCGTGACTTGTATCTTTTTGAAAACGGGCTGAGCAACGAGTAATCACAGATATAAGAGAATTTAAGTATTTGTTTTAAAAAGTATTTGTCATAATTAAAAAAAAAATCTGTTCTTGTTACTTAAGTTTTTTTTTGTGAATATAGATAAAAAATCGATGGATAAAAAGGATAGACTTATCGACTCCGACTTATCTGTAATGAAATACGAAATAATATAAATCTATTTTTCTTTAGTTATGTATATATGTATATTATAAAAATGTTTTAGATCAAACTTAGGTGTATTTTTTTTTTAAAGTGTCTCTTTATTACCCAATGAGTAAAAACCTTGTTCGGATATCAATGTGCTACAAAAATATCTCCCAAGTCACACAGCAGTATCTGCATTAGCAAAATATTCGAGCTCTTCCAAATAGATTGTAGGTACGAAGACAATGTTCTCGTGAGAACGCTTGGCTTCGCACAATGACTACATTGAACCCTTTTGATATGGCTTATGAGCAACTGGGGAGGGCTACTTCGGTCTTTTACTGCGCCCTTGCATTTTATACCATGTTCGCAAACCGAAATGTCCTGGTCGAATGTTTAGTAACATAAAGCATACCCAATGCAAAAAATAACTAAAAACTCACAAGATAACAAAATTCGCAATGTCTTTTCTAGTTAGTTTATAAACCAAACTACTGAACTGATTTGAGTTCTGAGGTACCAAACATAAAAAATTAGACGTCGGATTGATAACTTCCTCCTTTTTTTTTAAATCGGTTAAAAATGTTAATTGACACGTTCCTTGATTATATTGAGTGTGTGTTTTTGTTATATAAGTTAGTTACAAATAGCTTAGCTTTAGGTTAAATTACATTCATATTTAGGTTTTTATGCTTGAGGGTTTTTTTATCTAGATTTTAGAACTGCAAGAATCCTGTTCATGTTTCTAAAAATGGAATTAGGGGAGGCAAAAAGAAAATAGTTTATAACCAGCACAAAATAAAGAAGAATCGATAAACATCTCATTCGTCAAAATTGGCCCGATAGGAACGACTTTAGAGTGGCATAAAATGGATACATAAGGTGTTAAAATTATTACTCCTTCTTATTCGCCGAAATCGGATTAAAATACCGTACTTAGTAAAGTGGATGAATACATACATAGGGTGTCAAAATCATTACCTCTCCTTCGCCATAGTTGGACAAAAAGACCGTACTTAGAAAATTGGTCTAACGAACCACATACCTGGACCAAATATTTGTACGTGTCTTGGCCAACTGGTTTCCCGCCAAGGTAGTGCTGTTTAATTTTAGTTGCCACTGCAGACCGCATGTTCAGAGGCAAGGTATCATTGTACTCGAAGATGTTGCTCGCCAGCTGCTCCCAGTTCGATTCCAGCTCTTGGAGTAGCACAGGGTCTGTCTGGTATACTGTAGAGATAAGTAATTTATGAAAATATGTTATTGCATTTCGTAGTCAATCTTTCAGACTTAAAAACTGGGCAGGTTTCCCACATTTTCGTATTTAGTACAATGAGGGATTGTATTTTATTGTGAGATATATAATTAATTTTTAAGACAATGATTCCTTATATTTACGCGAACATTGAAATAAATTAGTTTTCGGATTTCATCGCGGTTTTTTACAATATTTTAATTTTCTTCCGAATTTTCAGCCTTCGCGGTCACGGGGTCTACTGAGGTGTAGACTGTCCAAAAAGTCAATGTAACAATATTTAACTACATTTTACAATTGCATGATCAATTTCTTAAGAGGAATGGTTCTGTAATGTGAAGAGGAGTTTGAGATAACTATACCAAACGAGTTACTACAGCCGATTCATTCTATAAACAAAATTGTACCATGACCATTGAATTGACGTATAATCCTGACCGTCTCACTTACAAAAATGGGTAATATCCATACTAAAATTAAACACGTAAGTAAGTTTGTCTTTTCTTTCACGTCCAAGCCATTGAAAACCAATTTCGGTGAAATTTGATACTGAGTAAATTGGAACGCTAAGATAGGATATCTCAGAACAAGATGCTTGTCATTGTTCTGAGTAGGATATAAGATACTTTTTAAATTTATTTGGTAAAAACTGGCAAATTTTGATGAAATTTGATATAGAGTAACATGGAAACCTAAGAAAGGTCTTCTTTTGAAAGTTAAATAACCACCAAATAAGAAAAAGTGACTACAGACTTCAGCCAGTTAGGACTATGTGCAGTCAGCATACATTTTCCCTCCTTTCTACTACTTTGGGTCCTGCAAGCGGAGCTTGAAGAACCAATTAAGCAGGACGCCTCAACTGTGTCCACCGTCCTGGCATTATCTCTTGGCGGTCGACGTGTTTTTACTCTTCACTTACCATCATGGTTGTAAGGTTTCATTGCCGTGCTCCGATATAAAGAGTCCAAGAACAGAAGCTAGTTTAACTAAAACACATTACCTGCAGCAGGATACAGTCCTTCTTCAGATGTAACTGAGGTTATTAAAGGCACGTTCATCATACTGCCAGCGATGGCGGCGTGGTATGGGTATTGGGAGAGGAATGGCTCCCGTACTCCCGGCGCCTCCACTGTTGGTGTGAATGGAGTGAACAGGTGCACCTTCCAGTCCTAGGGAATGATGGAAGTTCAGGTAACAATTAGTAATGATTCTGTGTTGGTGATTAAAATTAACATCTATTGCTTAAAAGCGCAACCAGTTGTATTTTAAATAAGTAGATAGATACAATATACCTAAAAAAATAAATGCGTAAAAGCAGTTGGTTATGTATTGACGTCACACATTCATCTACTATAATAATTTCGATACTTCTGAATTATTTGTCTTTTACAAATAAGTGCAAATCCATCAAAATTGCATCATCAAGATATTTGGACGTAGTGCAATCAATGAATAAAGAAAGCATCGAAAGAAAGTAATTGAGTATCGCCATAACAATTGCCGCATCTGTTATTTTCTAAGTAGGCACTTTAGAAACAAATAATTGACTGTTTCAAGTCACGTTATTGGTCAATCATAGTCTGTCAAAGATAGAGTCACAATCTAAAAATTGAATTTAATGAAGTCACGTAATGCAGGCCACAGCTTTTGGCTGGTTTGAAACACAAACGTGTTTAAATCAACCCCAATTGTACTATGTGGTCACAGAAGTTACTCGTAAATCTTCACCAATCTTTCCACAAACTTTAACGACTTTGCCCTACATAAATCTGGTGTAGTTATATGTATTTTATCACTTTATTTACAATCATTGTCTCTATAATAGCAGTAGGAAGCCGTAAACGATATTTCTACGGCGAAATATCAACTAGGGACTCCCGAGGTTAAGTATGTTATTTATTGGCTATAAATTAAGGTTGGTATACCTACTAGAGTTAAAGGTCAATATTGGATACTCTAATTTCATTATCGTAAACATGTTGAGGTGAAAATATTAGTTTTGATTATGTTTAGAATCGGAAGAATACTTTGATTTTATGTTTATTTTATCCTCATCTAACCTGAACGTTACCACTCCTAATCTATTGGCTACTAATGGCCTTAGAGATACCATAGCCAACTGGAGTTCTGATTCTTTCAGAGTAACTTATATTTTTTGGATCTGAAATCGTGCAGTAATTAATTTATTATATTTTTTTTTTCAAAAACCCATGCTCACCAACATCTCGGCTTGCGCGTTGACGATGACCTCCGCTGGCCGGTATTTGAGGCAGTCGATCATCTCCTTGTTAGTGGTGGTGGGACATCCAACGATGGTGGAGAGAGTTTTCGCTTTTTGAGCAGGTTTCACCGCGTGTGTCCATGAAGCGAACGCTGCCCCGCTGAAGGCTATACCTCGGTTGAAGGTACCTGGTGCAAACATTTACGTTCTTATCTATAAATAAATATTAATTTATGGCAGTATTTTGTCTTCAAAAGATTTAATTGATGTAAGTAAAAGTAATAAATAAGCTTTTTTGGTAGAGGAGTAAGTAGTCGTATATTTTATTATCTTCACCATTCTCCCATTCTGATTCTACTTTAGGGCTAGGCCCTGCTTTATGCATAATTTAATTTACGGCTTAATTCTACCCAGAAATTTTATTCCAAACATCCTCGCAGTTCAGCAGACTAGGAATTATTGCCAACCGCAGACGGGCATTTGCACTTGAAATTACTTCCGAATAGGCATTGTCTGCGGTCTCACATACAATGTTTCAAAGACTGTATGCAGTTGCGGTTATATGACGCAGTGTCTTCAAGCGGTCAATGTCACGTAACAAGTGTCAGAAAGTACGGGAATATTAAAATAAAAAAAAAATTATACCTTATGACAAGAAAATCTAAATATTTTTTTTAAATTAGATGGAAATGAGAAGACAAACGATAAGACACGAGAAAAAGAATAGGAGAAGCAGTGGATACTGTTATGTTTGTTGTTAGAAACGATGGTCGAATACTAATTAGGGATGTAAATATTGAGAGACAAAAAGGAAAGGAAGAAATTAGATAGGTACCAAGGGTTGGCTGTGACGAAGTAAGCGCTGTAGTACTCGCTGATGATGGAAGTATAGACTAGTCAACTATTATTTTTATACAGACACGCCAACGAGATCCTATTGCACGTAATGGTAAGTAGGGTCCAATAGAATGTCGACTGATGAGAGATGATTACTCCTCGGTATTCGACACAATTATGCTGGCCTGTTGGAACCTGATATACACAGGCTGATCCCTGAACGCGACACACTGACGTGGGCCACTATAGCGGGTTTCTATACCTTATGTACGGTGGTTACAATTCGGGAGGATATAAAATATATCCTACCACCAGCAGAAGCATTCGCTAAGGTTAAAGCACACAATAATCTACTAGCAAATTTTTTTGACTAGGTTTTGCCAGTCCAGAAATCTGCACCTGAAGTGACTATGGCAACAATTGATTTGTAGGATGAGAATTTATACATGTAATGGTGATCACATCATAAGACGGCCTAATAAGGGGAGCTCGTTACGTATTCGCCTAACCGTGAACTTTGCTGCATACAGGCAATAGAATACTTTGTGAGCCTCGGTTTGTGTAAAAGGGAGGTTGTGATTACATTCTTTAGATAACCTTTGGGATATTGCTTTTTATTATATGAAACGCGATTTACTACGAATTGTTTACCGAACAGTTGCGATCTTAAACCCACGCCGGCTTATTTCGTCTTCATATATATACAGCTATAATAAATATAACCAGACTGTTTACTTCAAATATTCAAGAAAAAGCTAAACGAATACGTCTTACAAAGAAAAATTCCGAGAATGAAATTAGTGTGTTGTTTTATAAAACAGAATATTTAAGTGGTACACTATTACCAAAAAAATGGTGTACTAGCTTACTTACTTACAAGGCAAGATTTCTGTCTTGTTCGAAGTTAAAAATCTATACCTCCTTTAAAAATTACTTATTATTAATTTAATTGTTTTTGAGGTTACATATGATATCGCAAACATCATATTTTTCTTTTTCTGAAACTCCTCAAAATTCCCAAAAATCATTTACTTGCCTTAATGTCCGCTTGTAATGATTGCAATCGTTAACTTGGTAATTGAAAGATGATGATTCAATCTTCCTTAAGATAAAGTGTCTATCACAATATAAATGCAAAAATTCCACAATATAAACGTATCTCTATGTCCCCTGATATTGCAGATGTTCATGGGCGGCGGTGATCACTTATAATCCAGTGAACTGATGCTTGTTTGCCCCTAACACATAGAAAAAATCATGAATACCATAAGGTTTAAGCTACTATCCTAATCTAGCTCAGTTTAATCCAATTTTACCCGAAGTGGTCTCGTGGGACAGCGACTTTAGAATGATAATAGTCATCCACTTGCTTATTCAGAGGCGGACGTATCAAACTAAGAAGCACCTCGTTATACTCAACCATAAAGCCCTGGTGTGTTGTAACTATTTTTATGATTATGTTGTGAAATAAGAAGAAAAGGTTAGACCCTTAGACTACACAGGTGACAGTATTCTAGTATTGTTTAATTAGATATTTTCGGAGTGTGTACGGAGTGAATCTCATATCTTAGGTGTCAATATAGGAGATCTTAACAGTGTGTTGTCTGCTCCTCTCTTAGGGGGGATAGGGTTTGGATAAAAAAATAATTTAAGGATGCAAATTGCAGGCGGTGGCATTTGGCAATCGAGCTGGTGGATTTCATGGTGGTAAGAGATAGGCGTCCATAGACTAGCTGCCAGTGGCGAAGAGTGTAGTTTCCCGAAAGGTAACACAACACATAGGTAGTAATATACATAAATGCGGCCTGCAATTCGCTCTGATGATTTTACATAGATTACGAAAGTGAAGCCGGCAGGAATTAAGTTATATGGACCCTTCGTAACTGCTAGCTTATTAATTTTAATTTTTTTTTGTTGTCGGGGAGAAAGTCCCTTATTACCTACTACCGTCCAGTTTTCTTTGGGGGTGACTAAGAGGTTATGTTGGGGTAACCGTTGTCACTACTTTTAATAGTTGCTGATCATTAAGACGAAGAACAGAAATTAGAAGAAGGAAGACAATTTATTACACTTACGTTAATAATGATGAGTTGAAAATTCTACCTCAGTGCCAATTAACTATTCTGTTTATAGTACCATCCACAGTGATAAAGATAAGGTACTTCTGTCGGCAGCGGTTTATCCATTTTCTTTAATTTTGCTCAACCGGGACACAAAAGATGTTAAAAATAGTCACAACCTGACTTTCCTTGTTAAAATAATTTGTTAAGAGCTGCACAAACCCGTCGACTAGTCTTATTTACTTGTTTATTTATTTATTCACTTTATACAAAGAGTACAAAAGCTGGACTTATTTTTTGAAGCATTTTCTACCAGTCAACTTATATATCTCAACTTTTAATTAATAATGTTAATTTATAAAAATGTTCTTAGTAACTATTGAATTTCCGGGCATAGAAGAAATTTTTACTCTCCAATTGTTACTAAGAATTACAATCAGTGTTCCCATATACTAGGTAAGGGTGTTTACATCATGATAATATTGAGTAAGATTTAAGAAACTGCCAATCCACGTGTATTGGAATCGAAGTTATTTTGATTTCATAATCAAGAACTAATATTTAGTTTTAATCTCAAACCACTGAAACCAATAAAGCAACTATCTGACAAAATAAATAAGTAGTTAAGGCGGTATCCCCAACAAAACGACGTTTTATCCTTATTTTTAGACTATCTATTCCATTTTTTTATATATTAAGACAAAAAAAGGAAAATTGTATTTTGACAATGTTATACTTTGGTTATTTCAAATATATCGCACTCTTAATAAAATAATGACCTATTTCAAAATTGTTAATTTGTGGCAGTCGTCGGAAAACTAATTTTTGTTTGCTACCTTTTTTTAAGTTGCTATAAAATTGAGCTTATTAAAGATAGGTAAAAAATGGAAACCTATAGCAAGAAAAATAAGGGAAAAAAGTAAAAGGTCGCAAACAGAAATTGGTTGTTTGACGATTCCCACTAATTGGCAATTTTGGAATGGATCATTATTTTATTAAGAATGCGATATTATAATGTGGATATTGTTTAAACAGAATTAAAATGGCACTATAATTGATGATCACGTGCATTGCCTCCTAGAGAACACATCATTTAAATTTACAACCAACACTATTAAATAGACAATTTAATAAGGAGCATTATAGTATTTTAATAAAAAAAACACCTAAAATTTATTATTAAAGAAAGTATTCGTAAATGTTTATATTCCTGCCCGTAACTTGTGGGTCGTAAATTTATGAAACGAATGCTCAAGGTTGTCAGCGCGGTTGAGGGCCTTAATCAGTTCTAAGCAATCGAGACATCATAAAATAATAACCCATTCAACTATAATTCATCAATATATAATATTAGTCTAGTAAAGATAAATCTGTGGGCAAATATATTGGCTCTTACATCTCGTTTCACTGTGTACATTGAATTCGCAACCTTTTGCATTATTTAGGCTTCGCAGACTTTCCTGCTATCGTCGTAATGATACAGTATTTTTATTTACCTTTTGAGAGCAACTTTATATTTTTATTTTGGATTATGTACCAGTCGAATTTAATTCTTTAGTAAAATTATCGTTTCGTTTCAGAGTGACTGAAACGATTGCATATCTACGCAGTGTGTGAAAACTCTTTAATAGTATTTGTATTTTTCTGATATAAAAAAAAAATATTGTATTAATATTTTAACTTTCTTAATGGTATAAAAGATTTTGGACAATACTGTACAAATGAATGACGTAGCAACATTAACTTGAGGTTGTGTATTCGCTGTTTGACTTCTTACAATGCAGAAACCACACGCATTTCATTACTCGTCAGTTTAAGTCGTCAGATATAAGCTTTTGCAATGTTCAGTAATTATACTATTTTCTGCGGTCTACGTGTTGTTTGCAGTTCAAAGTTAGAATAAATAATACAGTGCAAATATATAACAATGCCTTTTGTGTCTCAGTTTGATATTTGCTAAGAAATGTTGATTTAGTTTCTCAACACGTACCTTTATTTGAACGCCACGAGTCAAAGAACTTTACTTGTAAATTTTGCATATTTCATAGTTTTAATAGTATTTGTTACATAGAACTTTAATTGTTTCATACTTTAGTTATAACTTAATACATGCCTGCTTTGGATGAGTAATAATTAAAATGAAATGGACCTATAATAATAAAAATGAATCTCATCCTTGAGTCGGATCTCAAGTAAACATTTAATGTGCTATTAACTATTTATTAAATAAGTAGTTCCATTTAGTGCGTGCTGTGATGCCTGAAGGTAATGCCTTTAAGACGTATTTTATGTGAATGATTTCGTTCTAAGTTTTATTGTAATTACCACTGGAGGTCCTACTAAAATAAAATAAAATTTAATAAACAGAGCTTGAGTGGTCATTTAAGAGCTTGTTCCTAGCTGAGTCGGCGTTATTAAATAAATAAAAATTAATTGTAACAACCGTCATATGCTGTGGCTTATGAGTTCATTTAGATGTTGCTGATATATTGTGTCTTTGAAAAACGAATGTTTTCACAAAAAAATTCGGTTTTAGGTTTCTGATATTTTGAACATTTTGTAATTTAATGCTAATTTGGCGTATGTGGGTATATTTTTGACTGAATGTGTCATGCTGTCGCTGCGATGAATCTACTTAAAATAATAATAGTTGCATTAGGGCGCGTAAAATTGAAAAATACTTTTTGTTTATATTTATTTTGTTCGAAACTTTCACTTTTATATTTTGCATCTGCTGTTCGAGTAACTTATTATAAGTGCTATATTCAAGAAGATTATATGTGATTTCATAGTCACCAATATCATAATCACCCTGTATATATTAAAAATATTATTCACATTGTAATTCCAATACCTACTATTTAATATTATCATTGATATTCCGAAATAAAGAATGCTAAACAGAAACAAAATCTTTTTGGAAAACACTTTAGCTAACAAGGTTTGAAGATGCTCTCGAGACGGTCTGATATTTGCGTAGACTATTGTGACGCAGTCCACAGTATGTCGAAAGAAATTTATTTTGATACAGGTATAACTTATTTATTTCGCGTTCGATACACGTATTTTTTGTTACCAATTTCTTTAAATTTCCAAATTACGGTACAAGTAATCAATACAATTTTATTATGTTTATTTAAATAACACCAGAAGAAAAATATTTTATATAATATTTAGTTTAAAAGTGGTCATGTTGTTATTTCATTACGGAGACGACGCTTTTCTAATGATAAGTAAGGATGCTTATCCCAGAACTTTGAAGAATAAGATGTCTTAACACAGCACTTACAGTATTGGAACCCAAAATTCGTATTGGAAGTCACCCTGCCGGTTACTTAATGTCGTACTTAATTGTTTACTTAAAGGTGGTGAAATTACTATCATAGTGTCTTATAGGTAAAAAAGCATTCCTGCTCAAGGTATCTTGTTAATCCATTAACACTAGCAACTGCGATAACTAATGCACTACAAAGTGAAGGGATAAGATAAGAAGTACTTAGTGTGGATTTATTTAAAATTCGTTTGCTATAGTGATAATGATATGCCAATTTGGACATTTGTATTACCTCTAGACAGCGGAGACAGATAATGGTAGTGGACGCTGGCACCCCCAGCAGAGCAGCCGGTCAGCGTGATGCTGTCAGGGTTGCCTCCGAACATCATGATATTGTTCTTCACCCAGTGCAGCAGGAACGATTGATCCTTCAGTCCGTTGTTGCCGGGCGCTATTTCGTCTCCTGTGCTCAGGAAACCTAAAAATACGTGGTTTGGTATAACGATGTAGTTTGTATTCCCTTATGGTAGTATTGATCTTTCCATAAAAGAGAGTATAGCATCATAATGAGCTACATGAAGCCCACTGCTGAACAAAGGTTTCCCCTAAAGATGTTTAGACGAATCTGTCAAAAGCGGTTTTCAATCAGGGTGTTTCTACGGCATTTATTAAGTTATTAAAAGAGAGGATAGCGCACGTAGTATAATATGTTTATCGATACGAAATGTTATGACACTTAAAGAGTTTTTTGGTGTCATCAACTAGACTAAAACTTCAGGGGTTTTATCCACTAATAGACAATTTTATATGTTCTAATGAATTGTACTATATTCTTCTATAATATGCCAATGTTAGGCAAAGGCCTCCTCAATATCCTTCCATGAATCGCGAAGGAATTAGGTCGTATAATATGCCAACAACAGGTGATCAAGCTCGCCAGCGAGGTCTCTTCTATCTCTTAATGATATTAAATTATAGAGGGCAAACTAAGGACTGTGCCTCATATTTTGAGTCATTCATCAACTTGTGTCGTGGACTATTAATTCATTTTATGCCTATTTTTGAAGCTTACCAAGAGGCCCAAGCCTGTAGTTGAAGGTGACTACAACTACATCCCTGTCCATGAAGTGTGAGGGTTCGTAGATGTCTCCCTGGCCGTACATGAAGGCGCCTCCGTGGATGAACACAACCACCGGCAGCAGGGCAGCTGGCGACAGCTTCGGCGTGGCCACGTTGGCGAACAAACAGTTTTCACTTCCTGGTCACAAGTTAATTGATGATAAATATCTTATGGAGAAGTATTTAAGAAACAAAACTGAGATTTCGATAGATAAAATAATATCTTATTAGTTGAAAAAATGCCTGTTTTTCAAATAAAGTCTATAAATTTGTTTTGAATGCGATCCTTTTTAAAAAAGAACGCTAAAGCCCTCATTCATGGATTCTTCGGAACAGAAATTGACAAAATTGTGCCGTACTATCGAATAAAGTAGATGAGCGCGCACATAGGAGTCAGGTTATGTTAAAATAAAAATTACCGACAATCTTCTGTTCAAAAGGTTCGTACTGTAAGCACGGGGCCAAGGGCCTGGTTGCGTCCCACACGCCGAGCCATGGCTTCAGTTGTTGTGGTTCCTGGAAACAGAAATATCGTTAAACATTCTGTCTTCAATCTCAGCTGTCAATAGATATGGACAGCCTCATTGACGAGAAAGGGGGCTGCCAGTATAATACACGCATCAAGCTTGGGACATATTAAATTTACAATCATGCCTTTATACCTATAGATAGAAGAGCAACCAGGCTACCCTTTACTCGCCAATTGTGTTCTGTCCCATGACGATAGACGACGAGCCTCCAAGCCGGTATTGAGTAAATAAACCTAATAGCTCTTAGAGCATTGTTGTAGTACGCAAGCAATACATTTACAGCACCGCAGTAGTAAATTTGAACGACCACTAATAGTTTACGCAACACGTTTGACAAATGTATTGTGCACACCCCACATTGGCCTGGGATAAGTGCTTCGTAGATTGATATATTTTGTGACTGTTTGATATTTTGCTTTACATTCTACCTTTATATAAAACAATAGGTGTTGCTCGCGTCTTCGTCTATATGAAAGATCCCTCCCGGGACGAAAAACTGCATACCTATATAGGTAGACCATGAGGTCTATTTATGTGCCAAATTCCATCCAAATTCGTACACAAACATTCTCACAATTAGTTTCTATATATATGATCTATGTTAACATTTAAATTCGTTTGTTAGTGAATATACATGGCAACATTTAAATTATTCATGAATGAGTTTGATGTCACGGAAACGATTCAAATTGTCCTTATACTCAGCTGCGGTCGCGCATTGCATGTGGTTAGTGCAATTGTCATGATTCCAGCGGTTTTTTTTAGTAACAGACCTTGCAGTCTACACTGATATTGGAATTCCTCGGCTTAATGACCGCAGGGTCCCGCAGGAGGATTCGGAGAAAAAATAGAGGGAGAGAGCGTGGCGGAAGGATAGGAACCCTCTTAGGATGGGCGAAGGCGAGAATCGGAAATGTTCGCGGGACCCTTATAGGCCTCAATGTGAGTTGGCAACCATGAGGTATACACACTTTAATCTCTGCGGCCGCGGCAAATGTCCCATTGTGCATGGGCGTGCATTCGGTGTGGAGTATATTATCTTCATTGTTATTGAATTTTTATTCTGCTACAAACTGCGTTTGATATATTACATAATATATTCGATCAAAGTTTATAAGGTTAATGTTGATATACTTTATCGCATCGGTAGGATTTGATGTAGGTAGGGGAGACTGGGATCAAAAGTAACATAGATCAATTGAAAGTCAAATATTTCACAAATGGTTAGTGACAGTGGATTTTAATGAAGAAAAGGATCGCCTGGGTGTTCACCTGTTTGTTAATTGGAACTATTAGTCCACCTTAGTTTCTCTTGTAAATGTTGAGACTATGACCCCTGGAGAATTAGAGAAGAATTCGGACTATTGTAAGTATAAATATTGGACTGGGTGATTGCACATTGGAGTTCCATCATCTCACACTGCACGATAAGCACTGTCACATTGATTACTGGGTCACGGATAACGAATCGTATATTACACCAAACAATAATCTTTATCACACATTTGTGAATTTTATTGCATTGATAATAAGTATGCCTGCCGACTGCCTCGGTGGCGTAGTTGTATTGCATGTCCGGTACAATAGCGCTCTGAGGTCCTGGGTTCGAATGCCGGGTCGGGCAAAGTGATATTTGGGTTTTTCTGCTCAGTATCAGCCGGGAGTCTGGAATTAGTGCCCGATATGGCGATAGGCTCGCCCCCTATCACATTATGGGACGGAACATACTTGGCGAAAAGTGGGTGCCCTAGTTGCGCCTCTGCATACCCCTTCGGGGATAAATGCGTGATGTTATGTATGTATGTGTGATAATAAGTAATATTTTGTAGCGAATTTTATATTTGTGCATTTTATTACATTGATAATAAGTTACATTTTGTATCAGTTGATAAGATGCAATGGTTTTTTAGTGGCGTCAAGGTTGACGCCATTGTAGAGGAACAGATGGTTACGTTCCTCTATGGAAGGGGAAGATTTCCAGTCAAGCCAAGTCAGTCAAGTCAGTTTCTTAGGTGTTGATAAGTGCCATTTTTGCCTTTGGCCTTCGAGCACATGCTCTAAACTGTTGTACTAGATATAACTATAAACTAATCATCTGCTGATTGGTTTGGTGATGAAATCGCTCTGAGATATAGTTTTATCTGCTAAGTAATAGCCTGAAGTATGGAATTTGTGGCTGATATAGCAATAGGTTCGCCCCTATTACGTCATGGGATGGATCAGACTTGATCAAAAGTGGCTGTTCTGGTTGCATCACTGTCTACCTTTACGGGGATAGTGGCATATTGTTTGTTTTCGATTAGTTTACCAATTTCTGGTAAATTTTATAGTAATGTGATATTTATATAAAACAAAGCTTCCCACCACATCTGCCGAAACCTGATAAACACAAAAACTATCGAACGCATTTTTATATGAAATGGTTTGAGTCCCTGAGTAGGACATAGGCTATTTTTGTCATGGATTTTAAAAACTCTGTCACACGGGCGAACGCGCGAGCAAAACCTAGTACCTACATAATTAAGTCGCTTATTATGTATTTAAGTAGAAGGAAAAAAACTTGACATTACATTAGTATAATGTACAATTGTTTTGTGTCCGAGTACGGATAACCTCGGTCGTATCCGTCTAAGGGTCACATAATGCAATGAAAAGACAAAATTCGACTGTTTTACGAGCGTCAATAACGTCAACAACAACGTTATGTCATGATGGTTAGGTACAGATAGAGGAACGAGTTGAGAGCACATTTTGTCGCTGGCATATCAAAATGCATGTTTGGTTTTATAAAAAAAATAATGTAAACGCTCATATTTTTACAATCTGTTTTATGGATATATTGAAATGTGTTTCCTGATAAATGTATTAAATATATATTTATTAAAAAAATGTGTTTCCTGAAACAGCTTATTTAAACATACGATATTTGACAGCGATGATTTTGTGTTCGTTTGGTTTGATGTCCAACGCTCAGGTTTGTGCAATGCGGAATTACCTATACTTTCGTAAAAAAAAAATATGTTTGTTATCATTTTGCATGACGAGACGAGCTTGCCGTTCGCCTGATGGTAAGCGATACGACCGATAAACAGTAGAAACACTATGCAACACCTTCCATTGCAATCTATTGTTTGGTATTCCACTACGACTTCCAGACTTGAGATCTTAAGTCTTATTATGTCCAGTAGTAACTCTGGCTCCAATGTCCTTTAAGCCGGAACACAGCAGTGACTACACACTGCTGCTTGGCGGCAGAGATAGACATTGCAGTGATACCTACCCAAGCGGAATCTCACATATGAAAGACCTGCCACCACTAAACGAGATATACGCGTTCGGCCCCAACACTGCTCCTCTGTACATGACTTGTGCCATTTCTGTAACGTTGAATAATATTAATTACCGAATAGTTTTTTGGTAACTTCGATCGCATTTTGGGGATATTTCGGACAAATTGTGTTAGAAAAACATAACCTCCCTTTGACAGTCAGGTAAAGGAACACAAACGTACTGGTTTTGGAATTGAACTCCAGACCCTGTCAGTCCGCAGGCCATATTTAACACTGCCACGAGGCTAAGCGATAAAATGTTTCTTTTACTTTGTATTTAATAAGAATTACTGATAGACATTAACCGTTGTCGACTCACGCACACACCCGTGCACACCCATATACACGTCCTCTAGAAGAAGCGTTAAACAGTGGAGAATTAATGGTCACTTTTGAACATATGTATTTCATCCCTTATAAGTCTATCATATCGGGTACAATTTCGAGACGCCGGGCTGGTATTATGCAGAACGTCATTATGTCCGACCCGGGATTCAAACCCAATAGCTCAGAGCTGAAGTAAGGCGCACAACTAAGCCACTGAGACAGTCTCGACATCTATAAAAGGAATATCTATTTACATTCAAGGTCTTGTACTCGTGCAATACACAATATGTGCATGTAAAACTACTTGAGAAACTAAACTGTTGCTTCCTTTTATTTAACTAGGGTCTAAGGGTCCGCACACATTGCAATATGTTTGCATATCCCCGTACTCCCTTCTCGTTATCCTAGTAATATTATAAATTCGAAAGTTTGTGAGGATGGATGTATGTTTGTTCCTCTTTTACAATAAAACTTCTGAATGGATTTGAATGACATTTTGCAGTAATATTGGTTATACATCAGATTAACACATAGCCTACAATTTATAATGATTTTGTGTAATTTGGTCATAATATAACGATAAATATCAAGTTAGTCGGAAAAAAAATCGCGGAAAACTCACGCCGGCGAAGCCGCGAGCAAAAGCTAGTAGGTGATAATTTCTAAAATATGTGTATATCCCCGATCTTCCTTTTTTTTATAGTGTTAATACTAGTTTTTTAGGATGGATAAAGTCTAGTTTATTTTGACCAAGTATCGTTATTATTTGTATTTTATATTATTTTCCAAAGGTTACAAAAATTATCTACACAAATTTAAAACCAATTATAAGTTTTACTGTGATTTGTAAACAATAATTTTAGATTCATATCGATTGTCAATATCGCTTGTCATTATTAATCCAAACAATAAAAATAAATAATATAAATCAATCACGGAATGAACAAGAACTATGGTTATAGTGTTTATTACAAAATATAGCATCACTGTTTCCACAAATAAATAATTTAGAATACAAATAAAATTACGGTCGGCTGAGAGACAGGACATCAACGACCAGTTTACTTACCGAGCGCAAAGCCAAATCTTAACTTATAATAAAATCGAGACTGTTCTTTCTTATGATTAACAAGTTATTACCTTTAACTGTACAGTTCCCAAAGAAATCGGCTGATAATTAGGCACATGTGGTGTATACTGAATCTAATATTACCGGGTGGTGAACCGGGCAATCGCACGGGGCCTCGCGCGGTGCCTTCGAGTACTTTTTTACTATCTTACTGACAAAACTGTTAACCGGGGATTTTTTTTATGTCTGGGGCCTTGCGTTGTTTTGGGCCGCCATGTTGTCAATAAAAGAACAAAAACATACTTAAAGAGCGATTATAAGAACATGTGATTTAGATGTCGCTTCAGATAAGACGTTGAGGAATACCTCAATATATGTAATAACATATATCAA
Organism: Manduca sexta; assembly: GCF_014839805.1. Classification (NCBI taxonomy): domain Eukaryota; kingdom Metazoa; phylum Arthropoda; class Insecta; order Lepidoptera; family Sphingidae; genus Manduca; species Manduca sexta. The sequence goes on from NC_051128.1 coordinate 12,738,950, forward strand.
TTGTTAAAAGCATTAAAATAAAAACATTGTTAGTTGTCTTAGGCGTGTATTTTTTTTGCAAAAACTTACACACTTTGTAGTCTTTGTAGTTGGAATATTGCTGTAAAAACGCATAAGAAACTAGCACAATTTATTCCAGGTAATATTTTTCAGACAAAACTCAGCTTAACAATTTAGAAATATATTATTCCGATTGAATAGAGTATCGGAATTCGAAAGATATTTGTTTCTATACATTTTAAAGTTGTTTTCCTTTTAGCCAATGTATATTGGATAGTCGCCAAGAATGTACCTAAATAACTGTACATAGACTGTGCTATATTATTTTGTTTACTAATATATAAAACAAATAGTGCTTTCACTAGCCAATTTAAAAAAAAAAACTTATTTATCTTTTAGTGCGCAGCTACTCATGAAAACTGTACCCCGGCCCCCTTAGAAAGTCCAAAAAAATGCGACTCAAGTCGATGTTTGATTGATGTTTGTCATTGGTCGAGAGTCTAATGCGTGGGTCACGTGTTAGTCTCTCCACCAAACCCAATAAAACGACACCTAGTTGTATCATATTTTTTTCCCACAATCTAAGTACACAGGAGACTTTTGTGTAGATAAATTTTCCATGCGAGTGGAGTCGCGAGCAAGTTTTTACAAAATATGAATCCTTTATTTGCGAAAAAGTTGGTACAGCATAGATCATAAATATTGGTTATTGATCAATTAACTTTCGCAGGACATTTTTTTTATGTGCATAATAAAAAAATTAAAAAGACTTAGTTCACGGAATTCAATACTGAAAATTATTATTAAGATTAAGTTAATTTATTATAATCATATTGGTAATAATTACGATTATGTTTACACGAATGTTAGACATTGTAATAAAACTCCCGGCCTTTCGATAACTTTACAGCCTTTATGGCGGGAGAAAGTTATAATATAACACCACAATATAATCCGAAAAATAGTTACATTTCATATAGATAATTTAAAATATTTACACAGATGAGAACAGCTTGAACATTATTATCGTGAAATAAATTAAACAGGCCCAGTTCGTACTGTTGTTTAATATTTTTTTTATTTATATGACCATGAACTGCCAAACAAGGTTATTTATATATTGATAATCAAACTCTGTTAATTATAAAACACGTTTATTTATCGTAATAACTATCTTTTGCTCGCGGCTTCACTCGCGTGAAGGACTTTTCCGGGATAACAGTTCCGCCATATATTTTCCCGGGATAGAAAGAAGTCTATAACCATCCCAGGGTCTTAAACTGTATAGATTTCGACAAAATCGATAACACACAGACGGACAGAAAAGAGGACTTTGTTTATAATATGTATAGATATATATCAGCTACATTGCGAGTGCATTGGTCGCAACTTTTTTTTCAATCGACTTCCAAGGAGATAAATTATTCTGTTCGGTCTTTTTTTTATGTTTGTACAATGATCACTTTTTTTTCCATAGTTTGATTTAAATACTTAATTATTTTTACGTTCGATTATGTGTAGCTTTGAAATGGTCTCATTTTAATTTCTTTAGTATAGGGCCTAGTACTTCAAAGACCCGGAGGAGAACTAAAAAACAAATAGGAATTTAAAGATTCTTTTTATGTTGGTATCCATATAATATTAAAAATTTTGTGGTTTGACCTTGAACACCAAAAATACAGCAGGGATTTCAGAAAACATTAAGATGAGAATTATATTTGTTTTGGGTTAAATTGGATGCGTTTCGTCTCCACGGAGAGTCGCGGGCGGGCAGTAGGGGGCTGTCTATCAATATTGTAACTTTATATATGTGTTTATGTACATTGTTGTGACTCTTGGGCTGGTCGGCCTTGCGAGAAGTAGGCCTCGTTGACGCTGAGGGCGGTCTTCGGTATGGAGAAGCTTTTGAGCCCTCCATAAGAGGAGACGGCCCGCACTAAAAGGCACCGAGAAGACAAAGACCACACACTCTGTCAGAAGAAACCGCAGCAGTCCCTAATGCGCCGGAAATGACTACTGAGGAGTTTTAGTTGGTATTGATGTAAATAGGGTCTATGTATGGAACTCAGCCCGACGGTGGATCTAAACGCGTTTTATAATTAACAATAAAAGCAAAAATAAAATCTTTTTAAATAAAAAAAAGATAAAAAAATATTGGACTTAATATAGCGTTTAATAAGAAATTACTAATACAAACAATAAGTATAATCTTTTTTCCCCATTATGTTTTTATTAAATAAAATTTATATCACTGGCTGACAGACGTACAACAAACCGATGAAGTGGGTCCAGAAACATTTAATTTTCTACACGAGATTAGCAAGGAGTCGTTTGGGTTCAAAATCTCACTCATCACACTTTATTTCGATAACTATGCAACCTTAATGATCACGAGGGTATCATATATCATATCATCACAGTTCCTCTTGTGACCGTGACGACATCGGGAGTTTCCGGAAATATTCGGCTGTGCCGACAGCCTGGCAGAAGAGAAGCTATATCACGCCACGACTATTCTTTTATTCTCTCTGGTTGCACGTAGTAAAAAATTGTCTAAAATTGCATTCTGTATTTATTGTGAATATAATTAATACTCTAAATAGAGCATTTCACAATGTACCTTATTAATAATACATAAATGATAGTAAATAAACATGATGTATCAAGTTCCGTCAAAATGCGGGTGTCAATAAATTATTCGATACTTTGTGAAGTGTTAGTGATGTTCCTTGTACGAGCGAACTGATATTATTCTTGTAGTTTCGCGCATCGTTATTGGCTCATTAATGTTAAGGCAGCGTAAGGGGAGATAGCAAGTCCGGATATATGGATTATGTAGGAAGTGATATTAGTAGGGTTATGGCTATTATAATATAAGTCGGAACGATGGCAGCTGTCGAACAAAATCATTTATAATTCCAAATTAAGTAGGAATTTTCGTAGTCACATTCTGTACTTTAAAAAACAATTTTTTAAAGATACAACTATCCACATAGCCTGTGAAAACTAAAACTCCGCGGTGACCATGTTTGGCGCATTAAGGACGGCTGCGGTTAACTTCCAACTATCTTGTCTATTGAAATTCAGGTGTTTTTTAATTTCAATAGTCTCGCTAATCATCCTAGGTAGGAATTAATGTTCTTTGGCAAGGGTTTGTGTGGGCTTGCTTTAGAGTGTTCAGCAACTGCAAACTTCGACGGTAGGTTTAACGCAGGGGAAGCTGCGAGCAAAAACTATATTATATACTAGTTTTTGCTCGCAGCTCCGCCCGCATGAATGATTTTTCCGGGATAAAAGTCCCGCTTTATATTTTCCAGGGATAGAAAGTCTTATGTCCTTCCAAAACACTCAAACTATCGCCATACTAACATTCACAGAAATCTGTTGGGTACTTTTTGAGTTTATCGCGTTCAGACAGGCAGATTTAGCATGACATCGAATCAGGATACACACCAAAATACAAGTTATTCTTCCTCTGTTTAAACTCAGTCACAATGGAGTACTTTATTAGATGGTCATCTGACACAGCAGCGGACTTATATGGGGGTTTTTAAACTCTAGCCCAGGACCCTGTGGATTTATAAGGCCCCTAGTTCTCATTAAAGATAGTAGATACTATATAACATATAAAAATAAATAGTTATAAGTGTAGTTTAAATAGTTATAACCCAAGCTGTTGATTTCTTCTGTAATAATTTCTTATAGTTTTTGGATATTTCACATATTAAATAAAGAATACATTTCACTAACTTTTCTTTCTTCTATTCCCTATACTTACACCGAGATCAAAATCGGTTTTTGACAAGATGAAAGTTATTAAAATAATTAGACAGGACACCAAACTAGAATTCCGCCAATTCGATCCGCCCGTGGCGTAACATCTTTCTCATTCCAATTAACATGGCATGCTAATCTGTTTACATCTTTGAACTATACGATCAACTAGTTTTACAAGCGCGTCGTGAACTAAGAACGAATTGTATTTGACATAGAGACATCACTAGTTAATTGACAGCAATTATTGACATGGTGAAGCGTTGGGTCGGAAGGGTCGCACACAACTTTAATCGAGTTGGCAATGCTCTAGCCACGTGTGTAATGTGATGCGAAGGGTTCGTAGTGTAAATATAGTTAGTACTAGCGACCCGCTCCGGCTTCGCACGGGTGCAATATTTCTCCACTATTTAATGGATGTTATCATACATATAAACCTTCCTCTTGAATCACTCTATCTATTAAAAAAACCGCATCAAAATCCGTTGCGTAGTTTTAAAGATTTAAGCACACATAGGGACAGAGAAAGCGACTTTGTTTTATACTATGTAGTGATTGTATACTGCAGTGTTAAGCGCAAAAGCGGTATGTCAAGGAAACATTATTTCGAGATAATCGAAGTTTTGTAAATATAGTTTTATAGTTTTGTTTGTAAAACTGAGATAGAGAAACTCTTTTTAGGTTTTTTCTAAACAAGATACCGTTAATTTGGTAAGTTCTTTGGATTGGTATTTCTTTAAGCTATCTGATGACATACAAATCAAGATTTTGATTATTTTTGAGATACCGCTTCTGAGCTTAGCACGGCAGTATAGTTGTGGTAGATACCCACTATATAATTGATTTCTTATGTTTACGCGAATGTAAGACAATGAGCGGCGATAGCCTAGTTGGGTGTGGAACGGACTGCCAAGACGAATGTCCGCAGGTTCAAATCCCAAGGGCACACACCTCTGACTTTTCTAAAATCATGTGTGTATTCTTTGTGAATTTATCGTTCGCTTTAAGGGTGAAGGAAAACATCGTGAGGAAACCTGCACATCTGAGAAGTTCCCTTTAAGAATTTCGAAGGTATGTGAAGTCTACCAATCCGCATTAGACCAGCGTGGTGGACTAAGGCCTAATCCCTCTCAGTAGTAGAGGAGGCCCGTGCCCAGCAGTGGGACAGTATATAATACAGGGCTGATATTATTATATAATTGTGTTTACGTTTCGTCGTTTTACATTAACAAAAGAAAAATCTCATCACAATGCTATCCGGTCTCGGACCAACTTTCGTGTTAGAATACGAAGAGCGCATTATATGCAGTAGAACTAGGGCTGCCATCACCTAAATTGCTGATGCCGGAGAAACATGGTAAAAATCCCGGAAATTTGGGCGAAATATGGGGTTTTCCCAAGCACCTGTGAAAAAAATATTTTTTGTTACAAAAACATATATAATTTTTAATTTTTACTCATTTAGATATGCGGGTTATTATGAACGAATTTTTAACTAAGACTTATTTCAATTTATCGCTTATATATATAAAAAAAAATGAATTTCTCCTGACAACAAAAGTGTGCGGGTGTAACCCGGGACTCTTTTAAAAACCCTTTCACACTAGGACAAATGCGGGGAATTCCGGACGGATGGCAGCCCTAAGTAGTACTAGGAGTCGCAGGGAGAGAACACAAAGAAAACTTCGCAGAGATGATCTTGTGAACTTGGCGGTAAGTTCGAAACGGGCATGCGGGTAGTTTGCGTTCAATTATATTCATCTTTAGAATATAGTTTAAGTTATAAGCACGTCACACTAAGTTTGAGACGAGTTTTTGAAATTCAATTGTAATAAAGAATTAGAAAAAGGTCATTAATGTAAATGTTTTAATTATGATTCCGTATGTTTACGCAAATGTTAGATATTAAAATTAAATTATGTTTTGGATTTTTACGCGGTTTTTATATTATAATTTTTTCTCGACGTTTCGAAGACTGCAGCCGTCGTGGTCACGGGGGGCACCAAGATGGTCATCCGCAAAGTCGAATTTACAATATCTACTTAAATTTTACTATCATATAACTTTATAATTTTTTAGCTGTTGGTGGTCCGATCTACGCAGAATGAGCTCACAGTGTCTTGAAGTCTGGCAGCCGGTAACCCAGAACCCAACAGGCAGCCAACCCAAAAGATTCTTATTCTATTACGATGAATTATCACCCGCCATCTCCTCTGACGACGACGTCTATTTTGTATTCTATTTTTTACATTTAAAAAATTAAATTATAAGGCAAAGCGCCGACGCTTCGACAATTTCCACGTTATCCTTTGCCCAGACTTGAATTGAAAATACATATGAAGTGGCAATCTAAACACTAATTTACGGTGACGCTGCCACAGCAATATTTCGGGCACGTACGGCAGGACAAGCGGCAACGGCAATGGCTGAATGTAAATTCGGTTTGATAAGATGCGTTGCGCTGCGGCCCGGCCATGTACGCTAGCTTTAATATGACTAATTTAATGTGAGTTTTAGGTTGGAAGGGTATTGAGTTTTTATTTGTGGGCAGTGGTTCAAACACATTGTGATTCGCTTCTAAAGTGATCCGTTCTTTATGTCGAACTCCTCTAAAACAGGCTGGATTAATTTTATCGACCGTCGAGAAATTTAATTCATTGTTCCATATTATAGAAGTTTCACCATCTCGCTGAGTCAAAAATCACGCAAACAATAAGTGAAACTAAAATTTCTTCCATAAATTTCAGGGAAACATTTATGGTACAGGCCTACACAATTCTTCACGTTTTCATAAATATTGGACCTTATGCAATCACAATAAGGCAGATTTTACATTACATTTAATTTTCCTACTAGCGCGACATATTTTATTTGAAGTATCTGCCAAAAATATAATGGAACGGTCAAGGGCTCTTGGATCTTATAGTTTCGACGTATTTCTATTCTCTGAATACCGAACTATCACTTCACATAAGGTTAGTTGGCAAGTATCCTTTTTTTAAGTCTACGGTCCAGATTTACTTAGCCAAATTTCAATGGCAGACACATAAATAAGGATTTATAGGTTTTACGCGGCTCTCTAGAAAAGCGGCTACATTATCAAGAACAATATTATTAAAAAAAAAATAACACATTTAAAAATGGAATTGTAGGTAATGCCAACATAATATTGTTAACTATAGAATGTTAACAGTGGTTTTTCATATTTTTTTTTCTAATTTAATTTAACGGAATAACGACGACAGATTGTCGGTCACCTGATGTTAAGATTGCTTAGTTGTATTGTGTGCACGGTACAATACAGCTCTAAAACCCTAGGTTCGTATCCCGGATCGGGAAAAGCGATATTTGCGTGCGTGTGTGTGCCTGTCTCATGGTAAACGGCAGAAACGTCCATAAACAGTACCATCACCGTACAGAACTTTGAATTACAAAGTACTTGCTGGCACTCCACTGCAATCCTCACCCAAAGACATGCTAATTTTCATAACGCTGACTACAAAATTCGTCGTACCGAGACACAAGAACGCATGCACAACCAATTCATGGCGGAAGGAATATTGCACTGGTACCCAGACGGCTTCACGAATACAAATAACCTGCAAACCTTAAAATGCGATTATTAAAGCAAACAGGCACTCGTGTGGCCGCGGCGTGACGGAATCATAGAATAGGTAAGTCACTTAAAATACTTTTTAATAGCACCGTTTAGTTTCAAAGCTTCAAAGTTTGGTTTCCAACTTCCCAAACTGTTCATAACGAACCAACTTTTGCATATATTTTAAGCTCGTGAGTGGGTAATCGATATACAAAGGTTTCAAACCCTGAGAATTTAATTATTTCAAGTTTAATTCTAGATATTGATTTGCAAGACTAGCAAGTTGCTTGCTTAAAGGTAAGTGAATTGACTGACTCTCATATGTGAGAGTCCGCCTGGGTAGGTATCACCGTAATATCTATTTCTGCCGCCAAGCAGCAGCGTGTAGTCACTGTTGTGTTCCGGATTTGAAGAACATTGTAGCCAGTGAAATTACTGAACATAATAAGACTTCACAACTCATGTCTCAGGGTGGCGAGCGCAGTGGAATACCAAACAATACTTTTCTAATTCAAGGTTTTATTGGTGTTTCTACTGTTTATGGGCGGTCGTGTCGCTTACCATTAGACGAACGGCAAGCTCGTCTCGTCATTCAAAGCAATAAAAAAAACAAATAATGCGTAGTATGAGTTTCAAATTATGCGGTAAATTAAGAACTCGGAATATAAGCTCGGCGTAATGTGGGAGCATTAATTCTCTCTGCCTACCCTCGGAGATAAAAATCATCAATTTATGCGTGTAACCGCTTTAATTTCTCATTAGCATTGCGTAAATGTAGCAACGATGTGCCAAACGATACAATTTAATTGATTTTGTGTTTATACAAGCTGTTCTTGTCCGGCCAACCAGCTGTTTGTTATTTTTTAATTTCTAAACGGACCGAGCTCTGTTGAAAAGTGTGTTACCAATTGTTTGTCATTTTGCTTGTGTAAACGAACATTGTTAGGATAAAATTAGCCTTATTGTACCTTATTAATTGTAGGATTAAATTGAGTTGTGACTCAAGACTACACGTAATTGCAAAATGGAGCAATTCATTATAAATACAATACCTAGTGTTTTACTTGATTAATAAACAATGACAGATTTGAAAGATAAGTGTTATAAATTACAATTATTACCATACAATTACTGTAAATGCGTATTTAATAACATATCAGAGCGAATTTACTATTACAAACATATAATTTGCGGTTTGTGCTATAACAATGTTTTGGGATCGAGCGGCAAAATTAAGTTTTTTTAGTTTTAATTTATATAGATATCTTGCCTACAAGTCTGTATGGACCCCTCGGTGCCCAAGTCCAACTCGCACTTATCAAGTTTGGGGCCTTTCAAGTATTATTTACGTAACGCAATTTTGAAGATTTTTGACCCTTCCACACCTCGATGTAACGCGGAATGTTTTCCTGTACGTCCCCGCACCCCCTCAAAAAGTTATGTAACTAAAATTAATTTTGTTTTTTGCAAAGTACCGGAAAATGGTTTTTTTTTTAATGACTACTGCTGATAGCCTGACGCAAGTCGGCTTATTCAGCTGCACCGGTCTTCCGGGTGAACGCTTTAGGCGCTCCAGCCCGTTAAATTTTAAACGACCACGCTGAGGGCTGAGGGTACGGACCTCGGCTCAGGGCGGTCGTTGGGAGAGGACAAAGACATCGATTAGGGGGAAAATCGCTAAAATACATTTGTTTAAATAAATAATAATTACATAACGCGTTGTACGAACCTCTTCTCCCGCGCCTGTTACGCATCGTAACGTTCCCCTCCCTTCCAAGTTGCGTTACGTAATACTTGAACGGCCTCTTTTTCAGTTTACGTCAATACCATTTAAATATGTATTACGATTGTTATTCTTTGTACCTACGTGCGATTATATAGACTAAGTAGAGAATAATTAAACAACAATGTAAAGTAATTCATTTGCCTACACATACAATGTTAATATATAGGTTTGCTTCGGTGCTAGATAACCACGTATAATTGCAAATAAACCGGTAAATAATTAAAGCAAATTGGCTAGCACTGGAAGTATCCGACGCAAGTCGCAGCATTGTACTTTATTATATTATAGCCCTTAACTAAAGAGCTAAGATTATATACGCATATTGGAAAGATTATCACACAAAAACTTTGGGAACAAGCGACGGTTATTTAATCTAGCGTGAAATAGCAAAACACCAATTTGAATACTTAATATTTTTTCCATATTATCATCATTTATGTTTTTAATGCTCATATTAGCACATTTTCTGTATTTCTTTGATATTTCAAATAAGACAACGAATTGTTACCAATTAGTAGTAACTTTTGGAGCTAAAATTTGGACCTAATATCTGGTCTATAACTAACTATATAGTTTTATCTCTTTGCCTTGACCTAAAAAAAACATTAAAACTATTTTTTCTGTAAATTTCATTAATATCTAAGGACGCTGTGACGTCACACGAACATTTCAAATAAGAAAATGACTTATTACCAATTTGTAACAATTTGGAGCACATTTTTCAATCTAAAGTCTGGTATATAACTAACTATATAGTCTAATGTCTTTGCTTTAACCTTAAAAAAAAAAAACTAAGTATTTTTCGCGGGTTCTATATTTTAATGTTTTCCCGAATTTCGAAGACTGCAGCCTTCGTGGTCATCGTATCTTGTTCTATTGTCAGCTTGTGGACCTAGAGTAAGGCATATTTCTCGTGATACGCAGTGTCTGGTTGACCTCAGAATATATGACCTACACTACATTCATGTAATTCACCGAGCCATAATGCGTACCAAGCTTGGATATTACATTCGCAAAGCACATTTTTTTAGTCTACCCACACTGTTACTTAAAACTAATACTGGTAGGTCCCTCTTATGAGAGCTGCCTGGGTAGGTACCACTGCAATGTCTATATCTGCCGCGAAGCATCAGTGTGTAGTCACTGTTGCGTTCAGGTTTGAACGCCATTGTAGCCAGTGTAATTCGAGCGTATTGGAGTGCTAGCAGAGCTTTGTAATTCAAGGTGTATGGTGTTTCTGCTGTTTATGAGCGGTCGTATCGCTTCCGAGCCGAACGGCAGGCTCGTCTCGTCATTCAAAGCAACATAAAGAAAAAATAAGCCTTAGTATACCTAGATTAAGCGACGATTGCCTAGTTGGGTGCGGAACGGACTGCCTAGACGAATGTCCGCAGGTTCAAATCCCAAAGGCACACACCTTTGACTTTTCTCTAAAATCATGTGTGTATTCTTTGTGAATTTATCGTTCGCTTTAACGGTGAAGGAAAACATCGTGAGGAAACCTGCACATCTGAGAAGTTCCTCTTTAGGAATTTCGAAGGTGTGTGAAGTCTACCAATCCGCACTAGGCCAGCGTGGTGGACTAAGGCCTAATCCCTCTCAGTAGTAGAGGAGGCCCGTGTTCAGCAGTGGGCAAGTATATAATACAGGGCTGATATTATTATTATTATTATACCTAGATTAATCTACTGAGTAAAACCGGCGACAAGAACACAATACTTACCCATTTAAATAGGTCAAAAAGTCTGGTTTAAAGACTCCTTGAACTCCGCTAACCTGTTGATTTACACTTAGATTTTGAACTTTCAATCGACCCAGTTCAAACAGGCTAGGCGAGTCTATTTCGATCTAATCTTTAAGACTCCGTCTAGTTTAAACGTATATTATGAATTTGCAATTATAATGTAGGTACGAATGTAGAATAATATATCGATAATTATAAACACACACGTGGTATTGACCTCCAATATTATTTTTTATACATATCAGTTTAATTGTGTCATGCAATTTTAATTTATTTATGAACATTACAGTATAATAATGAGATAATAATCTAGTCCCGTTTTCCAGTATTCTGTTGAAATTGAAGGGCTTTCGATTTTAAAAAAAATGAACATACCCGAAACCTATATTTTCCAATTGGTGGTCTGGCATACGGCACTCCTTGGAAGCTGGCGTAGCTCCTTCCTTTTGTGGACACCTTCCAGGACCCTTGCAGTACTCCGTGGGTCACTCTGACCACAGGGTTCGGGCCCTGGGCAGCGGCCAGCGCCGCGACGGCGATCAATAGAATCAATTTTATCATCGTGACGCGTGCGCACGAGTTGCGACTGCGTGTAGAACTGATTTACTCGTTGAGTTTTATTATACGTGCGCGACACGACTATTATAAGCGACTCCCGCTGTGTTTGGTTTTAGTATCTGTAAACCATTATAAGCAGGGATGGCGAACCTTTAATGGTTTATAATAATAAATAAATAATATTAGCCCTGTATTATATACTGTCCCACAGTTGGGCACGGGCCTCCTCTACTACTGAGAGGGATTAGGCCTTAGTCGACCATGCTGGCCTAGTGCGGATTGGTAAACTTCACACACCCTGGAAAATTCCTATAGAGAACTTCTCAGGTGTGCGGGTTTCCTCACGATATTTTCCTTCACCGTTAAAGCAAGCGATAATTTATAAAGAATACACACATATATTTTTTTAAAGTCAGAGGTGTGTGCCTTAGGGATTTGAACCTGCGGACATTCGTCTTTGCAGTCCGTTCCGCAATCAACTAGGCTATCGCCGCTACGTTTAATGGTTTACGTGACATTTTTTATAAAGAAAAATATATGGCCTGTAACATGCCCTCCAGGAACGTTTTGTCTATCCGAATGCTCGATTTAGCGACTTTTTTAAGCTCCAAATATGTTTTTTTTTTTCGGGGCAAAGTGGCTTCACTACACCGGATGTTAAGCGAAGTGAAGTCCAAAAAAAGCTACATATGCATTGGGATTATTATTCGCGTGCCTGAAATATTTTGTCACGTGGCACCTTTGGCACGCATGCCATTGGTTCGCCATCCCTGATTATAAGTATCTGTGTACGATTTGTATCGTTATCATAATGATTTGTTATATATAATGGATACACATGTCCTAAATTTGTACTATATTATCGATATTTTTGATAACATAGTGAGTACTGAGTAGGTAAGCTTGTTACTCAGAGATTCTAAATAAGTAACCAAAGTCCTAAGTCTTTCATATTACATACTTGATCGATCTTTCCCATACGTCGAACTTGAATGAATTCACCAATTCCATTCCTAATATATCGTACGAATAATTACGCTCTGTTCTATGTTATTGTTAAAGAGGGAGAAGGTGAGGAACATGTGCTCTCGACTTTACCTATAATTCATACTTCTTATTCTTTATATTAACTTGCTCCCACCTGTGCCATCGGCTGGCGACGACTTTGAACGGAGCCCGGGGTAGGAGATAATGATGTGGGGAATCCACTTTTTTATGTTATAGGCGTCAAGTACGCAATACGGTAAGTGATCACCGTCGCCCACGCACATCTGGATTACCAGGGGCATAGATTAAAAACTTACAGTCCATAGATAAAAAAAAAACACAAATTATCTAGACAGTCAATGTTTGTCTTTCAAAATGCAAAATAAGACTGACCAGCGCTGTCCAGTGGCATGTTGATTAAAGAGGTTTGTTGTTTAAGTTCTGGGTAGTGTTTTTAATTTTAATGCAGACACCGAGACAACGACTCCGTACGACATCTAGTTCTTTAAAAAACATATGTTTATAAATTATAATTAACCAAATGAGATGGAACCATATGTCAGATTTATCTCTTATCTCTTTAATTGCACGAATGAAACAAGGTCATCTTATACAAGATATCTTTACATATGAGTATAATAACAACAGAATGGTGTGTCTATACACTGAAAGAAAAGTAATATAAAAAGATATTTTGTAATTTAATTTAACACCTTTTGGAGTCGGATAAATATGAGTCTTTATTGACGATCGCTTGCTTTAACGTTAAAGGGAAGAGTCTGCATATACCTGAGAAGTTGTCTATAGGAATTTTGACGGTTACTAGACCAGCGTGGTGGACTAAGGCCTAATCCAACTCAGTAATAGAGGAGCCCCGTGCACCGTGTATATAATACAGTGACGATATTACTATTATATACAAACGAAGTTGTCACAGCTGCTGTATAACAATTATAATCAGCGAAAATGTAGTTTTAATAAACTATTCTTCTAAAGGAGCCTGTTAAACCAAGATTATATCTAAACTGAGCATAATTGCTTCACCTTCGTTAAACTCTCGTTTGTGGGGATTAAAACTTGCTATCGGAACGGCTAGTTGTTAGGGGCGCTTAGAGTTTGAACAGAACACTTTGGTATTGCTGGCGATTGAACTTATAATACAAATATGATATAAATACTCTATTGTAACCATTACAACAGAAAACTTGATTCAATTTACGTAAATCTGTGGTGTACAATATGTGGTTATAGTGTTTATTTTTGAATAATAGAGAATTTTAATCAGTAACTCCCTTTACTAGCGCTTGGTTGGGCGGGAGATCTTTGCGACGCTTTTTCCCAGACTGTCGAGGAAAGTTCTTGTTTTTCTTTGAGTCCTTTATAATAATATCAATTCTGTTGTATATATTGGCCCTCCTCTACTACTGAGAGGGATTAGGCCTTAGTCCGCCACTCTGGTCTAGTGCGGTTTGACAGACATCACATATCCTCAAAATTCTCATAGAGAATTTCTCACGTATGCAGGTTTTCTCACGATGTTTTCCTTCACCGTTAAAGCAAGCGATTATTTACAAAGAATACTCACATAACTTTAGAAAAGTTAAATGTGCGTATCCTTGGATATTTAACCTGCGTACATTCATCTCGGTAGTCCGTTCCACTCCCAACTAAGCTATCGCCATTTCTCGACTCCTTCGCAAGCGCGAGACTCTTCGAAGCGCAAGGTCCTGGTTTTTTGCCCCGTTCAACTCCCCCTAAAGCGTTGGATTTAATACTATTTTGATAAAGGTGTTTGCTAGCGGCACCGACTGTATGGATTTTCTTGTCTAAATAGTAAATAAATATATAAATAATATAATGCTCAGTGTGCTTTTCCGGGGAAGGAAATAGGTGTTAATTTAGATTCAAGTGTACATTTTTCAATCTATCTCAAAAATGGACCAATCAGAACAAAGAATTTTTGACATGCTTACAAATGAGTTATTTTGATTGGTTCATTCTCAGAATCGGATTGAAGATTGAGATTGGGATCATGTATTGAAAACAGCTGTAAATCTTCAAAACGCCGAAAATACTGGAAAACAAATATTTCACTTGCCAAATTTACCTCAACTTCAAAGTTCCAGAATTCAATTAGATTAGAGAGAGCAAAGGTTACGGATTTAAAAACTTTTCTATTTCACGAGATATTAGTTCTGTTTGACTTTGAGGAAAGTTAAATTTATTAATCTATTTAAAAATAATTATATGTTTAGAAAAATCTCATCTTTAAGTTATAAAAAGTTTCTTGATTTTTTTACTTGTAATGTTACAATAGTTTTAGAAAATGTAATGTCATTTAATTTAATTTGAAGCCCGATATGGCGACAGGCTCGCCTCCTATCACATCACGAGACGGAACATACTTGGCGAAAAGTGAGTACTCTGGTTGCGCCTATGCATACCCCTTCAGGGATAAATGGGTGATTGTTTGTTTTTTAGTTTTAGAAAATTAATTAAATTCAAATTACAATAAATGCATTTGGGTTACTTTTGTCCGCGGCTTCGTCCGCTTGAAAGATCTCTTCGTAAATAAATCTACCACATTTTTTTCCAGGATAAAATGTAACCCATATCCTAAAGCAGAAAATAGTTTTTCCGCACGTTAAATTTCATCCAAATCCGTATAGCGGTTTCCGCATTTACTTCTGACAAATCCAAACATTCTTACACACTTCCTCATTTACTTAGCAAGATAATAATCATGTTTCTTCTCGGTTATTATAATATTAGCTAAATAACCGTCATGTTTCTATTGGGTTAATTAAGCCCCTAAGTGTATGTTTTGTCTTCATATATGAGTATTCTACTTAGTAACCCTCGCGACGGTGAGCCCCATGTTGTTAATTAACTTGCGATTAAACAAGTCCGACAGTGCTTTATGAAATTAATAGTTATAGTTGCGTAGTTGTAGGTACGACAGCCGTGCTGAATCGGGTTCGATCTCTGAGTCAGGAAATGTAATATTTGGTTTATTATAGATCTGTGTGCTAGACAAATGGAAACGAGTTCTCTATTATATAGAATCTAATGTAAATGTGAAATGTGGCTATGTGCCTACCTCTGAAAAGAAAAAGCGCGGTGATATATAGGGAATAGTTTGTTGTAAGAATATTTTAAGAACCACTAGAAAATATGCAAAATTGTATGTTGCATGTTATAAATATTAAGTATTGTTTTTATAAATAAAAATAATTCATTACCTAAATATTGTATTTATAGACAATTGTTATTGATATAGTGCAAATTAACAATGAAAGGACTACTAAGTCATAATATATAAATCACTTAGTAAGCAAATAAATAAGTAGATAGTTTGAACCTTAAAGTTTTTACTGTTTAAGTTGCTAGCTGGTTAAAATATGTATGGAAATAAAGACATATGTCAATTAAAATCCGTCGTATGAAGCAGACAAGTTGGGTAACGACTAACAATAAAATTATACAGAAGAAATTATTTTATTTATCAATTTAATCATCCCACATACATGTATACCTAGCCTAGTGATAGCATCGCGAAGGTCGGAATACTTCTGTCCCAAACAACAGGCTATTACTGACCAGTTTGCCTAAACATACCACTTTGGAAGATTGAATAACCCTTTATAATTGCCCATGTTGAAGTGAATAACAATAGAAGGGAAAATATGATGGCCATTAGAATATTGTTATACAAAAGGCGATTACTTAACGAGTGTGGAACTATTAGAATAGTCTGGTTCAAAAGTACCTCTGAGATACGAAAATACTCAAGTCATGTTTTTATTTATTTATTATTATCAAAAACAAACTAACAATTGATTAACTAAAAAATACAGCATATACTAGAATAAGTTATATATATTTATTGTGAACTAGCTGACCCGACTGACGTTGTCCCGTCTTAACTATGAATTTGCAGTGTGCATTCTGTCAATCGCTGACAGTTATTTCAAACAATTGACAGTTATATAAAATTCATATTTTCGTTAAGGTTTCTAAAATTTTCTAATTATCCGCGATTTTTTTTGATTTTTACTTTCATAAGAACCTTCTCCTGACAATAAAAAATAACAAAAAAAAATTAAATCGGTCCAGCCGTTCACGCGTGATGGCGTGACCAAGGGAAATAGGGATTCATTTTTATACATATAGATTAAAAAATAAAAATCGTGTAACGTGACGCAGACGCGACAAGCATGCAATACTTTTTATAAAAAGAGGCGGTAGTCTGAAATGGGATAAATTTTGGTATGCCACAACATACCCTAATCATCCGTTTGTAAGATTTCCACAGGATAGCGCTCCAACATTGAACAATGAACATTTATTTAACACAAAGGATTTTTAATAACGAACGTATAAAGTATGAATTTTACAGTAAATTACGAAATTAATAAATGTATTGACAACGGTCCACACATTAGCCAAGCCTGTATCATGGTGTACATGCGATCACCAGTTTGTCCTATATTGAAAATGAATAAAATTCATAGTACATTCACGTACGAATGAAACTGCAATTTTATATTGTACAAATGGATGTTGAATGTGTTTGCAAGACGCGTGCCGGCTTACAAGAGACGTTATAAATGGTTCGACGCAGAACTGCAGTAATTTGTGATCTACAGAGCTATTAGTGAGTTTACTAACGCCATTTAAATCATATTCAGAGGAAGTACTGGTGGTAGGTCACTCATATGTGAGAGTGCGCCTGGGTAGGTACCACCGCCATGGCTATTTCTGCCGCCAAGCAGCAGTGTGTAGTCACTGTTGTGTTCCGGTTTAAAGGACATTGAAGAATATTGTAGCCAGTGAAACTACTGGATTAGAAATAAGACTTAACATCCCATGTCTCAAAATGGCGAGCGCAGTGGAATACCAAACAATACTTTGTAATTCAAGGTGTTGGTTAGTGTTTCTAATGTTTATGGGCGGTCGTGTCGATTACCACCAGGCAAACGACAATCTCGTTTCGTCATTCAAAGCAATAAAAAAAGTGTTATGAAAAGGTTACTTCACCCATTGACTCTTTGATAGTCAATCAAGATAAATGAGATTAATGAGTAGAGAGCAGGGAAATATGTTATATTTTTAGCGGCGTAAAGGTAAACACCGCTGTAGAGGAACAGATGGTTGCGTTCCTCTATGGAAGGGGAAGATTCCCAGTCAGGCAGATGTTGCGCCTGACCGGCCGCGGCCCCTCCGACAGTTCCTATTCGGAGGTGGCATATATGCAACGCGTCGCTGATGTTGACGAGACGGCGGTGTGTATACTAATTGCTACATATTTTTATAAAACTTGGTCATACGTGGAAAAGACGTATAATATATATATAGATATATTGTATACTAATAATAGTATAGAGTTAGTAATCTCTCGCCAGTCGACATTCTACTGAACCTCTCCACTTACCATCGACAGTGGAGTCACTTTGCCTTGTATGTATTAAAAAAATTAAATAAATATGTTTGAGGGCTTCTTCGAATTCGGCCAGAAGTACTCTCGTCTACAGATTGTGAATAGACATAACAAGAAGTGTCTCGTTATTGTTCCAGTGGGAATATTCAGTGGATGCTATATTCATACGACTGGATGTATAAAGCAGCAGACCGGGCTCTGTGGCGTACCTTGGGAGAGGCCTATGTCCAGCAGTGGACTGCAACGGGCTCATGATGATGATGATGATGAATATTCATGCATATACCATGTCTAGAGATGGGAAAAACTAAAAGCCATTTATACGTATAGTGTCACAAAAATAACTGCAATAACAAAACTTCAAATAGCTTTTAAACTTTTGTGTTCTTATCAACAATAGTTTTTTCTTCACTAAAACAAACTTGAATGGTTTTATTTTCGTAAAGATAAAGTTGATCAGCTACTTTTGTGGGTGACTGTACCTGCTTTTTAATTACTTATATTCAGCAGTGGACATGTTGTGGCTGATGATGATTTCTAACTACGAGGTGGGTGAATTGAAACTTCACACACTTTTTTACCCGACTACGGCGAAATGAGGATGGGTAATGATTTATCTTTCATTTGTTCGGGTCAAGAGTATAACCGGCACCAAAGAAAATGAAAACAATGATTTCTTATGTTTACGCGAATAATACTTAGACAAGGATGTAAAACTAGTTTTCAGATTTTATCACTAGAATTTAATGTTTTTGTTTTCTCCCGACGCGTCGAACGGACAACAAAGTGATCTTACAAGGGTTCCTTTTGCGAAACGCAAACCTAAAACTTTTAAGAATGAGTCTATAAAAATAAATGAGTAATAACTTTTAGATTGAAGATGATTGAACATACATATATATCGTTTTGCCGTCTACACAATACATATGTATTATACAGTAACATCATATATGTTATATATATAAAAATTAATCCCTATTTCCCTTCATTACGCCATCACGCGTGAACGGCTGGATCGATTTCACATTTTTTTTTGTTGTGTTTGTTATTGTCAGGAGAAGGTTCTAATGAATGAAAAAATTCAAAAAATTGCGCGGAAAATTTGAAAATTTAAGAAAACTTAACGAAAATATGAATTTGATATAACTGTCAATTGTCTGAAATAACTGTCAGCGATTGACAGAATGCGCGCTGCAAACTCATAGTTAACACGGGACAACTTCTGACGGGTCAACTACTATAAAATAAAGCTTTAATTAATTATATTCTATTTATAAAGTATCGGAGGCACGTGATTCGTTTCGTTTTAATAGACTCTTACAAAGGCATATTATTAAAAGACAGGCGTGGATTGGGGAGACATGTCGGGTACCTTTGTGATAGGAAGGTTACTCGTCTAATTCCACAACAATATGTACAGCGTGTCGTAAGAGGCGGCTAATAGGGGCCGTGGGCGTGTGAGGTCGCGGGTGGTATGGGTTGTCCGCCGTAAGTACTCTGTAAATTTCGTCATCTACAGCATGGAATTTTTGGAATGGGTGGTGTGGTGGCCTAACGCTGCTGTAAACGACGAATTCTTTCGGTTTTCTATCTCTCTAGGCAGAAATGCTGAGTCGTAAGGCCAGACCGTCCAGTCGCTCCTTCAGCTAAGGCGGTAGATAAAAGACTGCACTTTCTCCGCAAAATAAAAAAAGGGCACTCGTCTATTAGTGAAATAGTGACACTCTTGGTTTTAAAAAGTAACTATAAGTTTGATAGATGAAAAATTTTGGATGACAAAGTATTGCGTCACTAGGGACGGTATTCGTTAACCTACTAACTTAAAATAGTCCTTATAACAATAAATGTAAATTGGTTTGTCATTTTATGAAATAACTTGCTCGGCTTACCACGTGAAATAGTTCTTTCGGAATAAAAGTCCCGCTATATATTTTCACGGGATACAATATAGTATATAGAAAGAAAGAAGAAAAGAAAGAAAGATTTATTATTGGGACAATAACAGTATAACATGTACAATACAAGCAAGGGCAAACAAAACATATACTTAAAGAAAAAATACAAAATTATACCTATTGTGCCAACAATGGAAACCCTCATTCAGCTCCATGCTGCAGTACCAGCATGACTGATACTGTAGCGCTGATTTTCAATGAGGAGGTATATGTCCTTCCCTTATTAAATTATCTCCATATCAAATTTCATATAAACCGTTTTTAGAGTTTTTGAGTATATCGCTTTCAGACAGTTAAAGCAGGGCAGACTTTGTTTTAGATAGAACATAGTGATAGAGTTTCAAAAAATAAATATTCTACAGGAGAGGACCAATAGGCATTAATAATAATACAGGGGACCAGTGGGCACAGGGTACGAACTTTCGGGCCCCTGTGGGTGCAAAGTCATGTAAGGGTGATCAAACAAAAATACAACACATGTCCCAACAGAATTAAACTCTGAATACAGCCCTGCGGCCCTTTAAGTTCAATTTCAATAACACGATATTCCCGAGCTTGAGCAATATAGGCCGGCTTGCTGACGTCAGAGACTCGTTCAAAAATGTTTACTAGCGTGTCGACGTGAACCTTATTAATTAGTAAAATATCATCTAAAAATTCTTATTAACGTTTTATTTGTAATTAATTTTATTTCAATAAGCATCTAGAGAATTTATATAACGTTTGTTATTTGCGAAAAGTGGGTGCCATGGTTGCGCCTCTGCATACCCCTTCGGGGATAAAATGCGTGATGTTGTGTGTGTGTGTGTGTGTGTTATTTGCGTTTTATTATTACACGCACACACACATCTTTTATCCCTGAAGGAGAAGATCAGAAGCACAACTGGTGCACCTTATTACCGCCGGTTATATTTTATGCTTTTTTTTTATATTCCGTCCCATCATGTGATAGGGGGCTTAAAAGCCTGTCGCCTTTTGGTCCCTGGGCTGGCACTGAAAGAAACACCGAATATCACCTCGACAATCCCGGGGATTTCACCCGATTGGGGTCATGACCTCCCTGGGCTGGGTCAAGGTGATTATTGATAATTTTAATGACTCTCATTGCTTATTTCATAAAATAAATATTTTGTAGGACGTCAAATACACGCGAATGACACACATAGTAGTACTACGTGCTGTTATTTATGTTTACAGCAAAATTTATTTTCGTATTTGATTAAAATTATTTTCACGTTTAACAATAATATACTGTTTATTTTATAATTACATTTATTATAACAATTGAGTTGGAGTTTGCCCTGACTAGACCTTGACTATATGACTTCTAACTTGAAAGCTTTATCCGCCTTTGTAGCATAGGGAAAGACGAGTATGTGGTTTCAATTATTATTAACTAGCTTCCGCCCGCAGCTTCGCCCGCGTGGATTTCGGACTTCAAAAATGGAGGAGGTGCTCAATTTGTCGGGATGTTTTTTTAATGTATGGTGGTATGCAGGTGGTCCGATTGTCCGGTCAGGGTCTGATGATGGGATCCTGGTGAAATCGAAGGAAGCATATAGCATGATTCAGTATTCACGCGTGATGGCTTATTATTAGCGTATTTCATGTATAACTTTGGTGTTTCTATACCGATTTCTATGATTCTTTTTGATGGAATATTTAATAATGTTAACTTTTTAATTAGGGATGACTGAGAGTGTTATAAACGTAAGAGTAGACAAATATAATGAGAAAGCTTCGAACTGCTAAGCTATCGGGAGTTACACGTGTTATTGTGAGTCAACCATAAAAGATAGACATATGCTGTCGTGGGATATTTTTTATATAATTTTAAGGAGAACATTTCCGTCATACGTGATTTCTGTGTAGCTTTAACCATTAAGGTTGCACACGCGACGGAAGCTTAAAAAATGGAGTAACTTTTCCCGTTTTCCCAACATTTCCCTTCACTGCTCTGCTCCTATTAATTGTAGCGTGATGAAAAGTATACTATAACCAGCTCAGGAGTATGAAAAATAATTGTACCAAGTTTCGTTAAAATCCGTCGAGTAGTTTTTGTTTCTATAACGGTTATACAGACAGACAGACAAACAGACAAAAAATTTACTAATTGCATTTTTGGCATCAGTATCGATCCCTAATCACCCCCTGATAGTTATTTTGGAGATATATTTCATGTACAGAATTGACCTCTCTACAGATTTATTTTAGGTATAGATAGATAATAATTAGCTGATCCCAGAACGCAACATACTTACGTGGGTCACTATGGCGGGTTTTAATAACTTTTGTACGGTGGTTCCTATCCGGGCGGATATAAAATATGTCCTACCAGCAAAATGTTTGTAATCAAACAATATAAATGTGCTTTATTATCTACATATTAAATAAAGTAAATAAAATCGAAATCTCTTCCGACTAATTTGTCCCCTAGTAATAATCTTATGAATGAACATAAAAGTTTTTACCACTTTTTTTTACTTCGTCAGCTCTGTAGAAATTTATTAAAGTATTGCTGACCTATTTTACCAGTCTTGGAAAAGCGTAGGCATTTCAAAGTAAAGTATCGCTCATAACTTAAGAGCCTTATGTATGTTATGTTCAGAATTACTTTGTAATACTTAATTTAAGTAACATACGTTTCATAATTAATAAGTTAACTTTACTTTGTTTTGTTTTTCTTCTTTGGGGTGTAGTTAAAATGTTTAAAAATTCTAAACCTATACAATTAAAGAATGAATTCTTAGTATTTTTGCTTAATAGAGAACAGGATATGCGATAGAAATGATTGCCTCTATTGTCTTTGGCTTCGGGTTAATGCATTAGAATATATCTATTGTAGCCTGCATGAAAACAGAAAAACGTGCTTTCGGACAACTATTGCTTTTTAATTTAAAAATAATGAAGTCAGTTCAAGAAATTCATTTCATATATTACCAAATGGTGACGTTCCTTGTTTCCTTTTCAGGCTACACCTATTATTTTTTTTATATTGGCATGGTCAAGTGACTCTGCACCTGATGGTAAATGGAGTGGGGTCCAATAGAATGTTGACTGGAGATGATACCCTTCGACAGTCGACACAATTATGCCGGCCTGTTGGAACCGTGTATACACAGGCTGTATTGTAGCATCACATAGGCATCGGTTACTCCCGACCAGTACATAACCTCCCCCCAAATAGGTACTCACTGGTTGACTGCGTAGAACAGGTCCGTGTTTTGAGAGCCATTTTAAACTGTATTTTGTAACTTTTGTCATTCAGTCTAAATACTCTGTTATAGCTGACGAACACTGGTATTTCATCTGCCATTGAGTTAAGAAATTTATCAAACAACTTGATTTAGACGGTTAAATAAAGATCATGGCGGTCCCTCAAACTCTATACAAGTTTCTGGGATTTAACCCTAATAATTTATAAGTTATTGTTCGGGGAAACGTCCGGAGTATTTTGTACGAAATATTTTACTAAAACGCAAAGTTATTCAGGTTTGGCTCTATTGTTGTAGATTTAAAGATGATAAGCTATTAATCGGATTTGAATCTTTATCAAATATTCTAAATGCCAAAGTTTGGAAGATGGTTTATGTTTGTATGTTTCTTAGATATCAAGGAAGAAACAATTGAAAGGATTTGTATGTTTGGCACATAGATGTTGTTTTGTGTTAACATAATTTTACTAACATTATAGACGCGAAGGTTTGTACTAATTAATAAACTAAATTGGATGTTTTGACGTTTAGATGTTTGTTAGAAGTAAACGCGGAAATAGCTCAACGGATTCAGATGAAATTTGGCACATGCGTAGACTGCGACATGGATTAATACATAGGCTACTTTTATACTGGTTATTTCTTCTCGTAGGAAATAATAGAATTTGTTAATCAGACTTCAAATAGATGGCGCTAGCATAGTATGTGTGGCGTTATGCATCGCTACAATATACAGCTCACTTACAATGAGATATAAATAAATATATCCAAGATTTACCAAAATATTTTAAATGCAGGCTGCTGGATAAGCGACCTATAGCTGAAGCATGCGCCCGCATTTTTTAAGCTATTTTTAAAAAGTATTATATTATTATATTCCTTTAATGCGTCAGGTAATCTATTATACAACTGTACTCCTTCAAATAATATTGTTTTCTTTCCGTAATTAGTTCGGGCATTAATAGGTTGAAGTGTATCTGTTTCTTAAATTATGTTTATGAAGGTTAGTTATAAAATTGAAGATTAATGGACTTTTTAGCGGGCAAGGTTTTTCACTCGGGCGAATTCGCGTGCAACATCTAGTGTATTACATGTACAGATAAGCTAGGTAAATGACTCTCGAATATCTCATAGTTCAGTAAATGTTTTCGAAGCATCAAACAAATAGTTCCATTAGTTTCGAATGCACGTGGATCGCAATTATTTATTTATTTTCAACTGAAACGTTTCCATTTCTGCTCGTGAATTGTTTTACTGAATCAAAGTTTGTTTGTTTAACTGGATAATTTGTTTTCAGTTGACTACTTCGGTATAGTTGTAACGCGTATGCGGTACGAGTACGACTACCGCGCTAGGGTCCTGGGTTCTAGACCCGGGTCGGGCTAAAATCAACTTTGACGTAGTAAAATATACAGATTCGCAGCTCGGGAGTCAGGAAGTTGGCGGTGTGATACCCCCGGAAAGCACGTAAAGTTCTTAGTTCTTCAATTGATCTCTCTCCAGTCATGTCGGATTGCCGTTTCACCGAACTATGAGAATGAAAGAAGAATATGCATCTGTGTATTGCGCACACACTTGTGCACTATAATATCTCCTTCGTACCTAATCGTTAAGATTGGCCACCGTGCGCGAAATTCGGGTAGGAGTGATTCATAATTAAATCCCTCCTAGCCAAATTCCGGCAACCGTGGCGGTTACTAAATTTTGTTGTTTGTTAGAGTGGAGTATTTGTTGCCCTAATTATTTATATAGTACTACTACTTGTTATACGGGTAGTGGGTACCGCGGTGCCGCGAACATCCGTATTCAGTTAGTGCAATGTGTGTAGTGTATTTATTTTTCGTCTTTCGCGTCTCGCCTCGAGCTCGCACGGATAGCACTAATTATAATCTGTGGACAAGTTTTTTTTTTTTATTGAGCAGGCAATGACCCCACTGCGGGCTGCTCAAGTTTGGGATGGTTGGCGCTCACTTGAGGGTTCAGCAGTCGACGGCGACAGGCTGATTGATTGAATGACCCCACTGTACCTGATGGTAACTGGAGTGGGGTCCAATAGAATGTTGATTGACGAAAGATGATTACCCCTTGGCAGTCGACACAATTATGCCGGCCTGTTGGAACGGGATATACACAGGCTGATCCCGTAAGGCGGCACACTTACGTGGCCATTACAGCAAGCTGTAACACCTTGAGTACGGTGGTTGCTATCCGGGCGGATATAAAATATATCCAACCACCATTATCAGCAGATGAATTCTGGTGGTCCGAACTACCAAACTTCACAGGATTACTCGCTGCTTTAATCTGAAGATTAACTAAAAATTTCATTAAAACTTTGCAGTTCATAAGAACTTACAGTTATTCAGATGTAATCAAACTCTATATGCTCTAACGATGATATTAACCTCCTCGAAGCGAGGTCGGGTCGATAATTCAATTAATACTCGTACCTTCGGAATTTAAAGAGTACAAAGGAACTTTTTCGGTTAAAATTACCTTTGCAAATGTGTTTTAGGTAAAATAAGGTAAATGTATATTACGGGAAATCGGGTAGCTTTTGTAATAAATGTTTTGCCTGATCTTATATTTGATGTTTATTTAACATAATGTTATTTTAAGATGATAATATTAGCTCTGTATTATATACTGTCTTACTGGTGGGTACGGGCCTCTACTACTAAGAGCGATTACGTTGTAGTCCACCACGCTGGTCTAGTGCGGATTGGTAGACTTCACATACCCTCAAAATTCGTATAAAGCTTCTTAGATATGCAGGTTACTTAGGTTTTAGTCCTGCAGATACTAGTCGCGGCTGCCCGTTCCACAACCAACTAGGCTATCGCCGCTGGAGTAATTAATAAGAATTAATATTGTGGTCCTGCAAGGTGGACGGACGACTTAATAAAGATCGCAATGGTCAAAATCTTACGTCTTTATGAAAATTTTAAAATACCTAAATGTTAGCTGTTTTATATTTTTTTATTAAGAAATAACTACTGGCCATAATAAGACTTGACATCTCATATCTCTGGATGGCGAGCGCAGTAGAATACCAAACAATACTTTGTAGTTTAAGGTGTTGTTTTTACTGTTTATGGGCGATCATATCACTTAGCATCAGGCGAACGGCAAGCTCGTTTCGTCATTCACACCAATAAAAAAAATCGTCTCTGTTTTGTTTATGTTCAACTATGTGGTTTGAGATGCCTTTACCTTGACACCCATTTTATCCTGACCTCGCTCCATAAAGGCTAGATGTTTGACATATTTTCATTGTAAAGTTTTAGTACAACTTCAGTTTACGTAGTGTAAATGGTATTGTTAAGTACTCTTATTGCATTTGCTATTTTGTCACTCCATTGCGGAGCTAGGACGTAAGATTATTTTTGCATTATTTTTTTTATGCGGCATGATAAAGTGACGCCACACCTGATGGTAAGTGGAGTGGGGTCCATTAGTATGTCGACTGACGATGATTACCCCTCGGCAGTCGACACAATTATGCTGGCCTGTTTGTATATTTTTAATCCTTACTTCTATCATGGAGCGCCAAAGGCTCTAAGGCGATGCCACGAATGAACACTGGGAGGTAAAAAAGGTCGCCGGAAAAAAGGAGCGCTCGGCTCTCGCCCGGTTATTTAGAGCGACAAACACATTGGATCTATCCTAGGTGACAGAAATCCACGTTAGGACACTGTTTGAATGGGGTTTTCTTACACATACAGTCTTACTTATAAACTTGTTTTAGCGTTAAGAGGTGGTTAAAAATTGGTTAAATAAATCAAAAATATCAAAAACATCACCAGTTCCTAGTTTAACCTTATTAAGAGGCAAGATGGCGGGTTTTGACTTACAGCTGGTCGAGTAAATTTGTGTTTTAACTAAGCATAGCTTTGCGAAATTTTTATAAGTAAGACTGATAATGTCCTGGATTGAGTCACGAGAGAATTTTGACGCAGACGACCGGTCCTGGACACCTTTAAATGTGTCAAGGTGCTAGGAGAAACGTTAAAAGCTGTATATAAGTACATATTATAATATTGAGGGATCAAGCTACCAGTAAAGATATATGCTTCGTTATCTATTCAGAGTGACGATAAATCATTATTAAATCACGGAAGCTGTTTTTTCTGTTTCGTGCATTAAATGATCGATGAGACTCGTTAAAAGGCTTTTAAAGAAGTCTATCCACTGCACCGTTTCATAATATGACCGTGCTAGGAACGTGTCACAAATAAATATTCTTTGAAAAGCGGTAATAGCTAGACTATTACCGCTTTTGGGAATGGTACGGTTTGGTAAGTCGAAGGCCGCAGGTTCAAAACCCAAGGCACAGCTATGACTTTTCGAAGTTACGCTTATATTGATTGTTAATTATCGCTTGCTTGACGGGTGAAAGAAAACTAGATACCTGAGATTTCTTCAAAACAATAGGCTTTTTTAGTTGACTTAATTATTAAGTCAAAAGAAATTGCTTTTAAAATGCGGAAAAAAGATACAAAAATGCGGTCCCGTTGTCTTTAATTTAAACACGTTTCACACCACACCGAAGTTAGGATAAAAATAAAAGTTGTCACTAAGGATAATGTGAGAAGGGTCGCGGACACGTGACGTGAGGGACAAATATGCGTACTATACAAGATATTCATACTCTGTTTGGTTATGCGCTCCTGGTATCTTAAAATTGTTGATTTACCTTTTATCTCGGGGTAGGTAGAGTAGAAGCTCGCCCATTTTCCATGCGTGTTCCGTCACATGATATGATTCGAGCCTAAATATATATGCCACTTATTTAGACTTTAAACGTGTCAATCAATATGGTCTTTTTAATAATGAGATAAAAAAAAAGTTCTGTTTTTTAAATTCCTTTGAATTTGTTTTTTAATTTAATTGTTAAGCGAAAACCGAGCATCGTATTCTTCGAAATAGCTTTTTTCTTAAGACGACGTAATAACTATTATTCTATTTTATATACTATAAATTATGAATATTGGGTTTTTCTATTCAGTACTAGCCCGGTTTTGTTTTATTGAGCACAACAAAGTGACCTCACTGCACTCGATGGTAAGTGGAGTACGGTTCAAAGGAATGCTGACTGACGAGAAACGGTTAACCCTCGACAGTCGTCATAATTATGACATACTAGTTGACCCGACAGACGTTGTCCCGTCTTAACTATGAATTTGCAGCGCGCATTGTCAATCGCTGACAGTTATTTTAAACAATGATATAAAATTAATGTTTTCGTTAAGTTTTCTTAAATTTTCTAATTTTCCGCGTAATTTTTCCAATTTCTTCTTTCATAAGAACCTTCTACTGACAAAAACAAACACAACAAAAAAAAAGTAGTGAAATCGGTCCAGCCGTTCACGCGTGATGGCGTGATCAAGTGAAATAGGGATTCATTTTTATGTATATAGATTTATTATTGGCATGACAATTATTCTGTTGTACGGTTTACCATCTAATATAGAATGAGACTTGGAAAGTATTTCAACAAATTCAGATTTTTGTACCTTTTAGTTTGTAGCTTGTTATATTCAGAGCTTGAGGCTGGGAATTGTTATTTCATTTTGAATAGAATGAAGGCGGAATCTCGTGTCCAAGCAGACAACGGTTGGTTGTTAGTTTAGGGTCCTTTGTTATCGAGATCACAAATGAAAATTAATTTATAAGCTGCGTAGTTACGTATAGCTATTACGTTAATAACAGCATGCCGTTGATACTAGATAAAATATTTATGAAACATTTTACCATTAATGTTATAAATACGATATTTTTGAAAGATAGAATTTTAGCAATAAACGCATATAACTAAACGGATTTGAAGAAAACGGATTAGAATTTGGTATAAACATGGGCCAAGTCTTTAAATAACTTATAAGTTTCTTATTTCGGTTTTTCTGCTCAGTTTCAGCCCGAAATTTGTGCACAATGTGGCGTTAGGCTCGCCTTTTATCACATCATGGGACGGAACACGTTTGGCGAAAAAGGGGTGTCCTGGTTGTGCCTCAGCATCCCCCTTCGGGGATAAATGCGTGATGAGTGTTTGTTTTTTTTTATCCCAGAAAAGTATATTTATTGTATGACTTATTTTGGATAGGTTTTGCATCCGAATGGCGCTTTGAGTTTAAAAGGATTGTAAATATTTTCGTCTTCACATTTCTATGTGGTTGTTTCCGTCCCGAAGTAGGATTCAACATTCATTACAAGCTTTAGTCTCGAAAATAATAACAAATATTAACAGATGGAAAAAACCTTTCCATGTCTAGACTAATGTTACGTAATGTATATAAGATTTATATTAGGTAATGCTAGAGGAAAAAAACTTGTTTTTGGGTTACTTACCCCAAAAGGTTATTTACAAAATGGTTCTCGAGTGTCAAATCTACATGTTACCGTCGCTTCTTTGACACGAAACAAATTGAATAAGACACCATCATTTTGCATTTCTTTGTGTTTTACTCGTGTCTATCTCAGTTTTGTACTTTAATTTAACGTTATTTAGAAAATTCGGCGCTATACTTTACGTTATTTGTATTAGTAGATTTAAATAAATAAAATATAACTTAACCTACAAAATTTGAAATCGTTATACATAATACAATTCAGACCTTTTCTTAAAATGATTCAATTCAATTATTGAATTAATACGTATTAGAAATTATAGAATACTTAATAGAATTTAATACATAATGAGTAGGTACCCAAGTTTTAATAAAAGTAGTTAACACAATGACATAACCAAAATTATTATGAATGAATAAGTGTTAATTCATTCAATTCTGACATATCATCGATATAATTAAACAGAGTAACTCCATCCGCATAAGGTTTTAATTTCATCTACTTTAGATGAATGATCCGAGCGCCTACAGGCAGCTGCGGCGCGGTGCCTCCATTCAGTTTTGCTCAGAGCTTTCCGTCAGGCGCACGTGTCGCACTTTCAACCGCTCCGTGAGTTTATGGACAAATTGTACATTTTAAATTAAACCGTGTTTATTAGTTAGATTATTATAAAATAGTGGTTTAAAAGATATAATATCGTTTATAGGCTATTGAAATTGTATGTGTTATTGTCTGTGAGGAATTTTAAACACTTAATTTGTGGGTGATTTTAAATTAACACTAATCTACAATGGAGAAGAGGTGAGTTTTATTTATAAGGAATAGATACTTGATATAAAATATGTTTGTGAGCTCAGACGTCTGATTTATTTCTACTGTGACCTGTATTGGATTATTTTTACTTACATCTCGATTGTAGGAATGCGACGGCCAGCCCCAATGATACGTGAAATTGGATTTTCTTATTATGTTTAGGCGAATTGTTACGGCCAACCTGGCTAAATAAAGTATGGTTATCGGGATTAGTATAAATTGTTTTGTTATCTATAGAGGTGGAAAATGTTGAACGAAAAGAAATGTTTTTGTTTGAGTATCTGTTGAATATTATAACAAAAAATAAAATCTACTTCAAAAACAAATACAAATTAAAATTAATTTAACATTATATAAGAACACGAACTTTGCACTTGGTGTTTAGTTAAATTGCCAGCTAAACAAATACGCTAACAAAATATATATGAAAACAATGCTTAATTTAAATTAGGCAACGAATCCAATTATAAAGTTTATATACCCATATAAATTTACCTTTTCGGTTGACCAACTCCTTAGTCTTCCCCTTGACTATAAAGACTGCAGTCTTCGAAACGTCGGGAGAAAATTATAAAGTAAAAAACCTTGATAAACACCGTAGAATAGTTTTATTTCAATGTCCAACATTGGCGTAAACATCAGAAATCATTATACCTATATAAAGTTAAATTATTTTTTAGTCCGTTGTAGTTTTGGATGTCGGTTCTATTTTATGAAATGTTTTAATTTATTGTTTTTTTTTGTTAGTTAATTATGGAATAGTGTAAACAATACATAGATGTATGATCGTAGTAGTCGCGAGTCATTAGCTCTTACTTAGGAAGAGTTCCATTATCTATTTTCGAAGATCTTCATCAAGTCCTAAATATATACTAAAACGTTCCTTGAAAAGTAAACATTTAATTAACAAAAACTCCATGAAATTGATTCAATAGTTTTTGAGAAAATCGCGGTCATACAAGCATACATACATAAGTACTGGTTGAATATAGAACCTTCTTTATTAAAGTCGGTTAAAAATAAGGTTTGCAATATGCAAATTCAGATATATAGGTACTAAATGTTTTTTGCTCTGCCTCTTATGCAAATGACTGGTCAGACCCTTCAAACATTGCGATCTTAAGATGGGTTGCTAGATATAATCTTTGAAATTCTTGTTAAGAACTCAGTTGAGCAGCGTTTAATTTTGTTTTTCTTCATCCTTTAAACGAGCGATAATAAAATTTCGACCGCCAAGATTGTTACCCCTAACGCAATAAGAATGAAGACGTGCACCATATTTTGTCTGCGAGTGTGCAGAGTGGACCTAATATTTTAAGTAATAATATAAGGGATATTAATAGTGGGTTGTCGGCTCCTGCATCAGAGAGTCTAGGGATTTGGGTAAAGAGTATTCTGAGAATATGCGGGGAAGTGAGAAAACGCTTATCAGAGTGGAAGTACGGAGCAACATGCTATACTCCCGAGTGACGACATTGGACTGAAAGACCGGTAAAGCCAACATAACCGTTCCAATGATCCTCAAGTGGTGGTAGCGATAACGCGTTTTCCCCGGGGAAACAAAAGGGTATCGAAGTGCGTCGTATTCAAAATTCGGGCAAAATAGCTACTATTTACAGGTAATTGTGACGCTTACAATCAGGCGAACGGTTCTTCTAGCCATTTAGTTGTTTATCTAATTATTATTGAGGTCTGCTAAATTTGTCCTACAAAGATGTAATGGAAATTGACACCAATTCGCGAACTTTCTTTACTAAATAACAATGGAATCCCGTAAATTGGTCCACATCTCCGAAACATCTGTATAGATAAGTAAAAAAAGTACAAACACAATTGTAAACGTCCTCCTTTTTTCGTTAAAAAACTATAAAGTTTCACGTTTTTAATACATTGGAGAAATAATTTCACAGACTTCAAGACACAATGTGCTCTTTTTGGGTAGATCGGACCACCAACAGCTAAAAAATATTTTTTTTAAAAAAGTTGTATAATTGTCAAATGTAGGTAGATATTGTAACTGACTTTGCAGATGAGCAACACCTCAGTCCCCCCGCGATCACGAAGGCTGCAAAGTCTTCGAAACGTCGGGAGAAAATTAAAATATTATAACCGCGATAAAATCCGCACAATAGTTTAATTTTAATGTCTAACATTCGTGTAAACATACGAAATCATTACAATGAACATGGACTAGTAACATTGTCTTCAAACGTTATCTCGAAGGAAAGTAAAGTTTAGAAACTGCCGTATCAGTTCTTGGTAAACCGTTAAGAAATCGTTCAGACTCTCTTTGATCGCTGTTTATTTTTGTTTAGAGGTTTTATTTGCGATTCCATTCGATTCGCTATTTTTTCGACCGAAGCCGCGGTTCGTTTATAACTGTCTAATCGCTAGTGTGTTTAGTGAATTAATTATTTAGTTCCAAAGATTAGCACGTTAAAAAACAAATAAAATGCATTCTCTTGACTTTTGAGGTAAATTTATGTACCAATACGTGTAGGTCAAAGCTTCATCTGTGCGAAAGATCTCATCTGATAAAAAAAGTAACCTGTGTTTTAATCCATGACTGAATTTATCTGTAACATAACAGGCTACATTTTTTTATATGTACGGGCACCGCAAAGTGGCTTCACTGCACTTGATGGTAAGTAGAGTGAGGTCCAATAAAATGGCGACTGATGAAAATGATTGCTCCTCGACAGTCGAGACAATTATGCCTATAGGAACTGGATATGCACAGGCTGATCCCGGAACGTGTCACACTTACGTCACTATGGTGGGTTTTAACGCCTTGTATACGGTAGTCGTTATTCGGGCGGATATAAAATACGTCCGTACTAGCAAACGATGACGGCACTCACAATTTAATCCACGTCTATCCAAAATATGCGTCTTGAATTATAAAATAAACACATCAAACAAGGAGAGTTGCAAAGAGCACAGATTTAAGTAAAGGTAAGGTATTTTTATTACCCGCGAGATGCGGCCGACAAGTCTCATATGGGACTTATAACACGGATGTGGCGGTATATGTTTTGTTCGTGACTCTGCTCGTTTCAAGAGTTAACTCCAAGGGTTAGTCAGTTAAGTTGAATATTTGAAAAGGAGTGAAACGGATTTTCTATAATTGTAAAATATACGTAGACATTGTAGCTTTGACTTTTCGGATGACTAAAATTCCGCCCCGTGACTATAAAGGCTGCAAAGTCTTCGAAACTGGCAGAAAATTCCAATATAAAATGCCGCGATAAAATACGATAAAAGAATATCGAGTGAAACGGTAAAAAAATACTGTAAATACTCTATTGAGTTTATTTTCACTTTAAATGGTGGAAATAATCTTCGAAACGTCCTGAGAAACGTATGATACAAAAAGCCGCAATAAAATCCTAAAAATAGTTTGATCAGAGTGAAACGGAGTTTAAAAATACTGTAAATACTCTAGTGTACACTACTTTACACTCTGTAGGCATTGTCTACAATTCAGCACGAACTGGGTATTATTGCTATCTCTTTGAAAACTACGTAAAATGCTTGCTGGGGCGTTGTGTGTGATGTGAGGCTTCCCGTAGTCTAAACAAACCTGTCCTTAAGGTGGTCCTCCGGGCAAAATGGCATGCTAAACGTATTTTTGGAAGCTATCTATTCAAAATATATAATACATATAAAAACGTATAACATCTTATTTCTAAAATATATTATCTTTACGTTGGTTGTTTATTTTTTTTATAATGTGAATATTATTACATTAATTTCATAATGAAAATTTCACAAAAATTGTTGATCCGTGTTTCCTAAAGTACACATCATTGAGGCCTTAACAAGCTCGCGAATATTTTCTTCTCTTCGCATCTTGGAATTTTATTTCCTTTCCTTGCTTAGTTATCAAACTTCTCCCCATTTATCCTCAGAGGCTGCTGCAGTTGATAAGCTGGGGTCAGAAGTAACCTCTTAGCAAAAGTCCTCGATAATATTACAGCAGTTCGACACAAAAAATATCAAGCAACTTCGGAGATAAACTACGTGTCAAATGCCGGAACATTGCTCTCCTCAGATACCTTGTATTTGTAACAAAACAAACGTGCCTTGGATTTGTACGACTGCAGTACTGAGGACATGGGTTTTATAAACGGGTTAAGTAAAATTATATTGGGTTTTTAATTCCATATTAGTCTAGAGTTTAAAATTTGTGCTCGATGTGGCAATAGGATATCACATCATGGGATGGAATATACATGGCGGCAAGTGGGTACACTAGTTGCGCTTTTGTCTAAGAAATGAGATGAAAAGCGTAAGTGTGTGTACATTCACGATTGTAATCAATGATGAACGGCGATAGCCTAGTTGGGTGTCGAACGAACTGCCGAGACAAATGTCCGCAGGTTCAAATCCCAAGGGCACACACCTCTAACATTTCTAAGATTCTGTGTGTATTCTTTGTGAATCATCGCTTTAACGGTGAAGACAAACATGAGGAAACCTGCATACCTGAGAAATTCTCTATTAGGAATTTTGAAGGTGTCTGAAGTCTACTAATCCGCACTAGGCCAGCTTGGTGGACTAAAGCCTAATCCTTCAGTAGTAGAAGAGGCTCGTGCCCAGCAGTGGGACAGTATATAATACAGGGCTGATATTATATATAATATTCAATGATGAAAAAAAACTGTCCTTCTATGTCATGTTTGCCCGACTATGCCACAAAAACCAACCAGCACAACGCAATCGGCGAGGAATTAGAGTAATTGTTGCCAACAGTTGGTGCGAGATACGCTAATTGTTAACTGTAACTGCTATGTCCAGCAGGTTTATGTGACGTTCAACAGATTGTTTCCGGACAGTATGCCTTCTCAATAAATAGGTAATGATCCGAATAGGAAAATAATTTATTACATACGGAAAGGATATTGGATGTGAATGAATGAATCCCTCCTAGCCGAATTTTGGCCACGGCCAATCTCAACGGAGATCAGCCAGGTACGTAGGAGATATTATAGTGCACATGTGTGTGCGCAACACACAGGTGCACTCTTTGTTCCTCCACTCTCATAGTCCGGTGAGACGGCGATCCGACATGGCCGGAGAGAGTTCAGGCGCAGGACCAAAGGCTTCACGCGCTCTCCGAGGCACGGGGGTATCACACCGCCAACTTTCTGACTCCGAGCTGCGAGTGAGTTTTTAAGATGGAAAAACCCAGTCACACTTATTTTGTACCGACCCGGGATTCGAACCCAGGACCTCAGCGCGGTAGTCGTACTTGTACCGTGTACATTTACAACTATGCCACCAAGGCAGTCATTAAATATTGGTGTAAGCTATATTATAATAAAGCTATCGACATGGCCGACTTCGCACAGGTGGTACAAATTATTAATAACTAGCTTCCGCCCGCAGCTTCGCCCGCGTGGATTTCGGACTTCAAAAAATGGAGCCGGTCGCGAACGTTCGAGAATGTTTGTTTTACGAAGCTACTCGCTAGGTGATTCGCTAGCCTCTAGGTGCCAAGCAAGCCGCCTGCCTGTGCGTTCGCGACCTTATATATATATACAAAAATAATCCTTATAGCATGATTCAGTATTCACGTATGATGGCTTATTATTAGCGTATCTCATGTATAACTTTGGTGTTTCTATACCGATTTCTATGATTTTTTTTTATGGAATATTTAATAATGTTAACTTTTTTAATTAGGGATGACTGAGAGTGTTATAAACGTAAGAGTACACAAATATAATGAGAAAGCTTCGAACTGTTAAGCTATCGGGAGTTACACGTGTTATTGTGAGTCAACCATAAAAGATAGACATATGCTGTCGTAGGATATATTTTACATAATTTTAAGGAGAACATTTCCGTCATACATGATTTCTGTGTAGCTTTAACCATTAAGGTTGTACGCGCGACGGAAGCTTAAAAAATGGAGTAACTTCTCCCGTTTTCCCAACATTTCCCTTCACTGTTCTGCTCCTATTAATTGTAGCGTGATGAAAATTATACTATAACCAGTACAGGAGCATGACAAATAATTGTACCAAGTTTCGTTAAAATCCGTCGAGTAGTTTTTGTTTCTATAACGGTTATACAGACAGACAGACAGACAGACAGACAGACAGACAAAAATTTTACTAATTGCATTTTTGGCATCAGTATCGATCCCTAATCACCCCCTGATAGTTATTTTGGAAATATATTTCATGTACAGAATTGACCTCTCTACAGATTTATTATAAGTATATAGATATAGCGATGTCGTAAAATTACCAAAACGTAAAACATAATGTTAAAAAACTGGTAGCACCAGTTCCGCCTTTGCCAACCCCTTGAGAGATAAAAGGGGTGTGTGTATACTGCCTTATCTAAATCCTAGTTTACCTAACGTATCAAACTTTCCCTAATTGTCATGGATAATTACCTATATTACAAACAAAGAGACATCTCAGACAGGTTATTAATATGAGATTCATATATATCTACATTTAATTATAATAACAACTTGAATTACTAATTAGTTACTAAATCATTAACCAGAAAGCAATTAACGCAAACTGGCAATTATATCAATGATTTAGGGACGAGACATGTTAAGTCGTGTGTTAGGCATCTGGGGACTTATTCTCTATTCCGCACGTTATTTTAACAGTGCGTAACAAGCACGTAACACAACGCATCATGTTTAGGACTATAGAAATTTTACTTACAGAATACCATTCCACGCACATTTCTCGGAGATAACATGACACGGCTGCGTTACGCGTTTACACTATCATACAGAATAAGGGCCCTGATCATTAACTCGCACGGTATAATATATTACTATTTATGGTTGTAAATTTGCCCCATTGGCAATTGGCAATAGCATTTTTACGTACGCGGTAAAGTAATCCCAATATACCTGAAAGTAAGTGGAGTGGTGTTCAATAGCATGTCGAGTGACGAGAGATGATTACTCCTCAACAGTCGACATAATTATGATGGCCTGTTGGAACGGTATATGCACAGGCTGATCCCGGAACGCGACACACTTACATGGGCCACTATGGCGGGTTTTAACATTTTTTATTGTTGTGTGCGGTGGTCGCTATCTGGGCCCTTATTCTGTATGATAGTGTAAACGCGTAACGCGGCCGTGTCATGTTATCTTCGAGAAATGTGCGTGGAATGGTATTTTGTAAATCAAATTTCTATCGTCCTAAACATGACGCGTTGTGTTATGTGCTTGTTAAGCACTGTTAAAATAACGTGCGGGATAGAGAATAAGGCCCCTGGGCGAATATAAACTATATCCCACCACCAGCAAGAATATATAGTTTACACAGGCAGAGTAATTAATTAAAGACTTTTTTATATCAGCCCTATTTTATATACTGTCCCACTGCTTGGCATGGGCCTTCACTACACTGAGATGGTATAGGCCTTACTTCACCACACTGGCCTAGTGTTGGTTGGCAGACTTCACATACTGTAAGGTTTAAGAATCATTTATTTCTCATAAGATTATAAATAAATCACTTACTGAGAAAACTATTTAACATAGTTATTCTATACAGGCGAGCATTTTATAAAGATTGCATACTATTATAATGACAGGTAAATTATTAATAACAATGATAACTAAATTTACAAATAACAATTTCATAGACATGAATGGTATGGTGGTGGTACATTTTGTTAAATCAACATCAACAATTATTCATAGCACCCATCAATATAAATACACTACAAATACAATTACAAACAGCAGAATCACATTTTGTGCAAGTCTAATAGTATATTGGTGGGTAATTTTGTGTGCTTTCGAAATTTTTATAGAGAACTTCTCAGGTATGCAGGCTTCCTCACGATGTTTCCTCCCCCGTTAAAAGTAGTAGAAGTAATCAGTTTGCTCGGTAGTAGTTTTACGACGTGTAACATTCCTGAGTGCCGACATAAATATGTTATTTTTATTGTTCTGTACAAAGGAAAGTTTCATGTTCGTAATTGCTTTGTTATTCAATAAAGCGCCGTATAACAATCGAGCGCAGTGTTAGGTAACACTAGCTTCACATGTATATATATATAGTGGGGAAAGTTAGTCAAGTTACCTGTTTAAGGAGGGTAGTCAGTGTTCAATTTTGGTCCCAAATATATATAAAATATATGACCTTATTTTTCTTGTGAATTTTTGCATCTAGATATTTTAATCTTCCTTAACCAGGTTTGAGAGAAAGTTCAAAACACAAGGGCACGCACCTCTGACTTTTCTAAAGTTATGTGCGTATTTTATGTGAATTTTAGCTTCCTTTAACAATGAAGGTAAACAACCTGCATACCTGAGAAGTTCGCTATTGGAATTTTAAGGATATGTGAAGTCTGTTAAGTCGTACTAGACCAGCGTGATGGACTCAGGCGTAATCCATCTCAGTAGTAGAGGAGGCCCGTGTCGAGCAGTGGGACGGTATTTAATACAGGGCTTATATTATAACACAATGTTAAAATGACCCTGTATGTTGTGTAGGGATACCTTTCAGAAAACTTCACCTTTCGTCTCATATACAGAAAGCATTTAAAGTAGGCTTACGTAACCCCTTCCTTCTAAAACCGTCTTTTCCCTCAACTTTCGGCTTTAACGTAAATCACTACCATAACTCACAAATAGGCCACACACTGCCGAGGTAACTACTCCCTCTCCAATTCTTTGCTCAAAATATGTATTTACGAATTATATTATTACTTAAAATAAAGTGTCTGCCTTGCTAGAGTAGTTGGAATTGTACACGGTACGAGTACGACTATCGCGCTGAGGTTTTGTGTTCGAGTCCTGGGTCAGATCAAAATAATAGTGACTGGGTTTTTCCATCTTAAAAAATTACTTAGTCGCAACTCGGAGTCAGGAAGTTGGCGGTGTGATACCCCCGAACCTAGAGAGGCGTAAAGCCGTTAGTCTTGCGCCTGATCTCTCCCCGGTCATGTCTGATTGGCGTCTCACCGGACTATGAGAGTGAAGGAACAGAGAGTTTACCTGTGTATTGCGCACACATTTGTGCACTATAATATCTCCTGCGTAATTGACTGATTTCCGTTGAGATTGGCCGCCGTAGCTCAAATTCGGTTAGGAAGAAATCAATCAATCACTAATCAATTGGAAGTGAATTTTGTTATTTTAGCTATAAGCGACACGTTTGGTAAAATATAATAATATATTAAATAAATTTTGTCTACGATAAGAAAATCACCGACAAGCTCTCTAATTGAGGAACGCGTAGCCCGTAGCACTGTGCTACGGGCGTAGCTTCGTAGCAACTCAGTGACTTGACGTTATACAATTCATGTACTTGGAAAACCAAGTATATAAGTTCCTTAATCATTGTTTGTTTGAAAGACTTCGTTTAGTTTTGAATTCCTTATTCTATTAAATGTGCAATTGTGGGAATAGTTAAAGATTCCGAGATTACTTTTGTCGGCATAAAATTATTTATTTTATTTATCGATAATTGTGACTATGACCGAAATTCATAGTTTGGACGTGGTAGATCCATCTATTTACCATTCGATGTTTTATCTTTGTCTACAATATGAATATTATAGCACGACTAATCGCAAGTATAGTTTAAATGTACTAAGCACTGTAATAAACCCTCTAGGCACTCTAAGCACTTAAATTTTGTATCGAATGACGACTTACTATCACAAATTGTTATGACAGCTGTAATAATCTCTGAGTAAAGGTTAGTGCGGATTTCAGAGCTAAGAGGATCTTGACTAGGGTTGTCAGCGCTGAAATTAGTAAACCACGTCACGAAGTCTTTACCCGGATTACGGGCCTCAAGCAACGGAAGTTTTATACAGACATTTTTAATTTAAAGAAAGCTTTTGATGCCTGAGTAAGACTATTTTTTTGTCATATTCTGTGAAAGCTTTTAAAGGCGTGGAGTCGGAAGCTCTAGCTCATTATATCTAGTCTTAGTAATAATATTAAATCAGGGATGGCGAATCAATAGCATGAGTGCCAGTGTACGTGACAAAATAATTGAGGCACGCGTGTAAAATGCGACACATTGTATA
The DNA here is from genome assembly GCF_014839805.1 of Manduca sexta. NCBI lineage: Eukaryota > Metazoa > Arthropoda > Insecta > Lepidoptera > Sphingidae > Manduca > Manduca sexta. The sequence continues at coordinate 12,779,206 of NC_051128.1, forward strand.
TGTATCTTTCTTTGGACTTTACTTAACATCAGGTGCAGGAAGCCAATTTACCGAACACCGACCACCAAACACATAGTTTGGTCATAAAAATGCGATAAAGGGGGCACTTGGATAGACAAAATCGGTCCTGAAAGGCACGTTACATGCAGTATTTTTTGTTATGAATAATAGCAGCTTAACCATAAAGGTTTGCCATCCCTGTTATATATGATGTTTATGAGAAGCAAACCCCTAATCTGCTGGATTAAGTTTACAGAATATAAATTAAATCTTGGGATAAACATCTAAGCTGCTTATTGTCATGATGAAATAGAAAAATGCTTCCATACAGATGGCGCCGCGAGCAAAAGTTAGACTTACTTCTTATCTCACTAATATTATAAATGTGAGTTTGTTAAAATGTTTAAACGTTTGTTAGAAGTCAACGTAGAAACAGTTCAACGGATTTGTACCAAATTTAGCACAAGGATAGATTATGTCCTGGTTTAACATATAGGCTACGTTATATCCTGGTTATTTGCTCCCACGGGACTATAAATATGTTTATTTTTTTAAATAGACGGCGCTGGTCTTAATCGGTACATTGTTTTAGGAATATTTGTAGCGGGTAAGGCGTTTCACGCGTGCGAGGCCGCGAGCAACACCTAGTGATAAATAAATACAAAATAGTAGAAAGTAAAGGTCTTAGGTGTAGGATGGGCTAGACATCCTTGGTTCCATAATAGCCATTTAATTTTTTGTATATTCGTAGCGTGAAGAAGCATTTCCGTAGGCATGATTGTGTCAATTGTTATGAGATAGCCACCTGTTACCATTCGATCCTTTATCTGGACGGCATCACGCTTACCATCAGGTGAAGTGCACTTTGCCGTGCCAGGAATAAAAAAATATCAAACAACAATTTTAGTTAGTCTCGTAAAGCCAGACAGGCCGGCATAATTCTAGCGATCGTTAAGAGGGGTTTAAGTCTCTTGTTCGTTAATACTATATACGCATTAGACTCACCTTACTACCCTCTGCCGTGCCAGGATTAAAATACGAAAAGAAAACACATTTCATTTTTCTTGTAAACAACTTTTTTTAGCTTTTTTTTGCTTTTGCATGATTCTTTTTTCGCGTCTACGCCGTAACGTAATCCGTGCTCGGGTTATTTTTATCATTTTTATAGGATTATCGGATTAATCCGATCAACTCCGTTTTATTTTATTAATACTACGTAATTGGAGCTTTATTATTTTAAAAGAAACTATTAATTGCTATAAAAATTACTTTATTTATCACGTAGGCGAACAAAGTTGGACTTATGACAAAACAATGTATAAGAATAATAATTATTATTTCTAAATAACAATTAAGATTATTTATATAACTAAGGACATTTTAAATTAGGTATAAAATTTATAAGGAATACAAATGAGTACGAATAAAAAGTATACAAATGAGCTATTAAAGAGGATAATTTATAATGTTCTTGAAACTGCATTTATGCTTGAATATTACAAAATAGATGCTTTCTCTTTCTCCCACAATACAATGGTATTATGGAGGAAAGAGACAAAGCATCTATTTTGTCATTAGACTCACTCTAGAGGTCTATCCATTATGTTCATCTGATTCACTTGTATAAAAATAACCTAAATTGTATTACAAATATATTTAATGTAACGTCGACTCCGCGGTCCAGTGGAATAATGTGACGACTATGGAACTCAAGTTATTTATATTAAACGAGTAGGCGTCGCTTGCGGTCCTGTCCGGACTTTTCCCGGTATTCAAATCTCATTGTATAAAGAGAGAGGTACTTGTTAATCCAAGACATGGTCTATAAACAATATCAGCTCTGTATATACTATCCCATTGGCATGGGCGTTTGCTACTGAGAGGGATTACGTCTTAATTCACCACGCTGGTCTAGTGCGGATTAGTAGACTTCCCACACACTCAAAATTCCTATAGAAAACTTGGTATGCAGGTTTCCTCAATCGGGAGGAAACATTATCGCCTCTTTTTGAAGGAACACATCGGTTTTTCGTTACTGTTAAAGCAGGCGATTATTCACAAAGATGCATACATAAGGGCCAAACGACTTAATCAATCTCATCTTTGAGTAAAATTCCAAGTCGACCTTTAATTTACTGAACTATTTATTAAACTGAGCTTGAGCTGTTACTTAAGAGCTTGTTCTTAACTGAGTCGGCGCTGTCAAGTGAACAAAAGTCAGATATCAAAATCAGTCCCATATTGTGGACTTAAGATATCTTATGTTACTATGAATATTATATGGCGAATATCTTAAGTTGCTGTCCTTAATTTGAGAGCGTCTGTTGATATCGCACTACAAAGCGATACTGAGAACGATGAATAGGGTCTTAAGTGTTTTTTTATCGCTTTGAATGACGAAATGAGTTTGCCGTTGGCCTGACGGTAAGCGATACGACCGCCCATAAACAGTAGAATTACCATGCAACACCTTGAATTACAAAGTATTGTTTGGTATCCCACTGCGCTCGCCATCCTGAGACATGAGATGTTAAGTCTTGTTATGTCCAGTAGTTATATTGGCTACAATGTCCTTCAAACCGGAACATAACAGAGACTACACAAAGCTGCTGGCAGAAAAAGACATTACAGTGGTACCTAGGCAGACTCTCACATATAAGAGACCTACCAGTATGCCAAATGTCATTCAAATCCATTCAGCGGTGTTTATCTTTACTTCCAATAAACATCCAAACATTCACAATCTTCCTCATCTATATTAGTAAGGTTATTGAGTTCCGAATGGTTAAACATAATATAGAACAAACAAGATTCACTCGTTGATAACAAAACTCGAGGCATAGTTCCTAAGTCTATTGAGATTCTCTCACGACCAGTGTTTCTTGAACTCTGCCTTTGGTCCTGAAATGTTTATGTCGTTCTTTGTGTCGAGTTGTAAACTTGTACGTCTACTTGGAATACCTTTTTATGTGTAACGTCTTGTACGTAGGAATAATGGAAGAAGTGCTTGTGTTTTATTTGTTTGGAAACATACATTAAACTTTGATATTTGTTTATTTTTGGTTGCAGACACGTTGCTGGGCATGCTAATTGTCCTTAAAGACATCCAGTCTTTTATTTATTTATTATTATTATTATCTCGTCATCACACTAAATTCCACTATTTAAAGAACATACGTGTATTAAAAAGAATAGTGCCTGATGTAGGCAAGGCCTGTGTTTCAAGTCGCCAAGTTCTCGCCTCTTGGAAGTATAAAAACAGAAACAAAATTTGGATTAAAAGATACAGAATCAACACTAGAAAGAGAATGAAAAGTATGAAAGAGAACAGGATTTATGGAGTGAAAATTATTAACATGTAAACGAAACGTAAAAAATATCTGAAATTTTTATTTATTAATTTAGTTCGAAATAGCTGAATGGGAAATTGGCTGTTTTATACAGTAATATATAGGTTAATAAATAAACCTTAAACCGTGATAATAGTCGTAACTCACTTTCAATTTAAATATCAGCTGAAATGATGTCAAATCCAAGTCAGCATCTTAAGATCGTCGCTATTTAAGAAATAGGTATCAACCACATTTCAAATGATTTCGTAACTCATAGGATTTTCAAATCTGATTGTTGTTTATTAAACACCAATTCAGCTAAATATAAGTTCGTAAATGACAACTTAAGTTTTGTTTATTAAATAGTTCAATACATTAAATATCTACTTGAGATCCTACTCAAAGCTGATCGACCGATCGATCCGACCACCAGCAAAAAAAATATACAAAATATCTGTTCTCTTAGCCCCGTGTTTTTCTGACGCGCGTCAAACGCTTTTAAATTGAATATCGTCTTAGTTATACACTATTTTTTAAATTAACTTTTCAATATTAGAAAATGTAATATTATGCCGTCGTAAATCCAATCACTCCACAGCTTGTGTTCCTGCAAATCGATCCAATAGCGCATCTCTTTAAGAGATGAACATAAGAGATTATGAAAGCACGTAGTTTTTATACCTTCTCTTGTGTGTCAGGGACGGAATTGGAGGGCCGTAAGGGTCATTTCTTGCTCTGGAAAAAAAAATTGATAGTGGAATTAGACGGACATAAAGGACATTTTCTAACTATGTGAAAAAAAAAGTCGTCATCTATACCAAACAGTCTACATTGATAAATAACACAGGCTTACGTTGGCTTTAAAATGCAGTGAAAAGCAGTTTTAATAAAGTTCTGTATGGTATTACTACGGTTTATTAGAAGTCATAGCGCCTTTTATCCGAAACATCCTTAAAGGTTTACAAAATTAGCCTCGAAGAAGAAGAGAAGTTTTGAAGAAGCTGTCGTTTCTCGGTAATGAAATTTCAACGTTTGCACGGCGCCTAAATTCGTCTCTGATGGGATCGATATGTAATAAATAATGGAGCTGGAAGTCTCGTAGAACACCTCTTTGTTTTGTTTGCTGTGACGCGTGATTTGTAGTCCTCGGATAGAATATTTAACACCCGAAGTTTTGCACGTGTTCACAACCCCCTATTATCTAGGACTTTTTTTTACATGACCACGTTTGTAAGCCTAGCAAGGTCACCCTCTAATATCTAGGACGTGTTTTTACATGACTACGTTTGTAAGCCTAGCTAGGTAACCCTCTATTATCTAGGACGTTTTTTTTTACATGACTACGTTTGTAAGCCTAGCAAGGTCGGCTTATACAACTTTTGAAAGCGGCAATTCTTGTGCGCTTGTTCTCCACACCGAATGCACGCCTATGCATGGGGGGACATTTGGAGGCACACAGAGAGTGTGTCTATACCCCCATGGTTGCAAGTTCACATTGGGGGTCTAATAGGGACTTTAACATTTTCTCTCCTTTTCATTCCGCCCATCCTATTACTTCCTCTTCCTTCCCCTTCTTTCCCCCCCTATTTCTCCTCTTCCTCTCTTCCTCCAGGGCCTCGCAGTCGTTAAGCCGGGAGGTTCGAAGTATCCCGTTCGTTAGTCCCCCTGGTGTGGAATGTGGGGTCTGTAACCAAAAAAAAATCTTTGAAAGCGACCATGCTGAAGTCCCACTGAAGGGTTACGAATCTCGGCTCCGGACGGTCACTGGAGGGTGAGACATTAACGAATATGGATGCTCATAGTCGTAACGAAGTAACAGTCTAACCATTACTGTATTTGTCGGCACGCGGGCTATTAGAAGGGTCGGGGGGACGGGGAACGCGGCGAAGACGGTACTGCGGTCTTGTGTCAATCTAAAACTGAGAGGATACGACTTCTTCTTCTTGCGATGTACTCAGTGCTGAGGATCGTGACCTTCCTACACGGATCATTTTATTCCGGACTATACTGCGCCAATGGTGCCGGTTCTCTGCAACGTGGATTGCTTAGTACATGTTGCTGTCAAGAGCGGAGCGGATTTGGTCCGACCAGCGCATCGGATTTCGCTCTCGAGATCTTTTACCCTGGACTTTGCCGCTAATAACAATCTTCTCAAGATTGTCACCATTCTTCCGGGCAATATGGCCGAAATACTCAAGGATTCGTTTCAGGCAGAGGATACGTCTTTAAACCATTAAAACCATTTGTTTCTCTACACACACATTAACAAAAATAAACGTATAAAAAGAGAAACACAGTTAACAATATTAGGCATACGACGGATTTGTTGCATTATGTGTGGCCTATGCATCTTAGGTTCGATTCTTTCTCGGGTAAAGCTATATTTGGTTTCTGTTTATAGAAGTGGCGGCTGTCGGTGTGAACGTTCCGACTGCATAAAGAATTTATCATCCATACATGCATATGCATCGCGCCTCCAGCGTGTCATGCGGAGTGAGAGCGTGGCGCGATCGCCGCCGTCCAACGTAATTGTGATTTAGGGCCGTATGAATGAATGAAACTTAGTTTTAAGTAGGGTCTTAAGTAGCCATTTAATATATTGAAATATTTAATAAACCAAGCTTAAGGTGTCATTCAAGACCTGGTTTTCAGCGTAATCGCCGCCATAAACAAAACCCAGCTGTCAGTCCATCATATGGTACTATTACATGATATTGTCATTAATGGCGAAATTGAGTATGATACAATCTGCTGTTTCCATAAAAGAAAAAAAAAAACGTTAAGAAAAATAAAAGAAAATATTTATAACGTATCTACTATCTAGTATTTATTAAATAATATTTTTATACCAACCATGAACTCTAAACAATGGCGTGCCCATCATGTTGAATATGGGTAAGCCAAAGCAGCACAAAAAAGTACTCTCCGTTTCACATAAAACGAGTGTTAAAAAAATTTACCCGTCACGATCTCTGAATCAAAGATTTTGAATTACTAAATGAAAAATAAAATATCAATTATAAACCAATCACAAAAAAAGTAATAATACCATGCCTCAAGCGTCGACGCGCAATGTTTTGTTTTGAAATTTCGTCAAATACCTACTGTACCTACTTCATTACCGAACTGAGGTTACATTTCGCTGTTTACCTAATATATTAAATGAAATCATTGCGTTCATAATATGTTTTTGTGAATTCGAATATCTCTAACAGCGCCGATTTATTATTCTTAACCAGAAGTATCCCAAACACTTGTCTCGCTCGAGAGAAATGTGCAAAACCAACGATACAACTTAGGGACCGTTCAAGTATTACGTAACGCAATTTTTTCTTGTAAAACGTTAAAAGCGTTATGTAACATTGTTTTTTTTTTTTTTATTTTAATACAGTAAAGGTATTTTAGCGGCTTTCCGGTATTTTGCGTAAAATAATTTTGAATATTAGACAAAAAATTTTGCTTTTGAGTTACATAACTTTTGGGGGGGGGGACGTACAGGAAAACGTTACGACGCACTACATAGGGCTTAAAAATCTTCAAAAATTGCGTTACGTAATACTTGAACGGCCCCTTAGGTAATATTTGTTCGTATGGAAGAATTCATCACGCCAATTAGTTTTGATGTGAATCTAAACACCTTATAAGGTTCTTCAACTCAGGTGTACATTTCGCGCCTCTCGACAGCTTGTTGAAAGTTGTTTTTCATCATAACTTTTTTTTTTTTTTTTTTTTTTTTTTTTTTTTTTTTTTTTCGCGGACAAAGTGCCTTATTACTACCGCCCAGCCTTCGTGGGGGGCGACTGAGCGGTTATGCTGGGGTAACCGTGCCTTACGGCCCGGCGTTGAGCCGCCCGGATTTGATGGTGACCTTCGGGCGACCGCCGGGCCGAGTCCCTAACCCTATATACAATTTAACCTATGCACGGCCTACCAGCTAAAACTCCGCGGTGACCCTCTTCGGCGCATTAGGGACGGCTGCGGGCTTCCTCTGACGTTGAAGTGTCTAGTCTGCGACCGCAGCCGCCCCTGCGCGGTGCCGCCTTGCGGCCCGTCTCCTATGGGGGGGAGGCTCAGAAGCCCCCGCGCACCGAAGGACGCCCTCGGCATCTACGGCAGCGTGAGGCCAACTACACACTGCCGTCCATCCCGGGGGTCAACCGACAAATGTGCAAATATGCACAGAAATGCACTAGGGCGGACAGCCCCTGCTGCCCGCCGACGACCCCCTTCGTGGCCCCTATTAGTCGCCTCTTACGACAGGCAGGGGATACCGTGGTGGAATTCTCCAAACGCCCCCATTCCACAGGGCGGGAGACGCCGGTCAGTCGTCCACCCGGCGCCTCCTACGTCTCCTCTGACGGCGGGAGGGATCGGCCCGTTCCCGATCCCTCTCGGCACTCTCCTTCTGCGAGAGGACCACCTCGCAGAAGTGGGCCACCGCACGCCAGGCCTCCGGGCTGCCGACCATGGAAGCGACCACGGCCGGCAGCGAGAGGTCTCCTCCGACGACTGAAACGAGAGCGCTGCGCTCATCGTCCCAGGCTGGGCAGGACTCCAACGTATGTTGGGCCGTATCCCGCGGGCAGTTGTCACAATGGTGACACACGGCGCTTTCCTCTGTTCCTACTATCTGACACAGGTACTCTCCGAAGCACCCATGCCCGGTGAGCACCTGTGTCAGGCGAAATGTCGCCGCGCCGTGGCGCCTGTCTAGCCACTGTGCAAAGACAGGACGCACTGCCGCGACGGCCCGAAGCCCCGCTGTGGGGGCCTCCAGCCTGAGACGCCACTCCTCCACGGCGGCTCGCCGTAAGGAGGCCCTTTTGGCCTCCACCTCCTTCGGGGCCGGACGCTGCCCGTTCCTGAACGCCTCCTCCCTCCAGTGAAAAGTGTCGGAGAGAGATTTGGCGTCCAGATCCCAGGGCAGGAATCCGGCCAAAACACAAGCCGCCTCGTACGAGATCGTGCGGTACGCCCGTATGGCCCGCTGCGCAACGACCCGCTGCGGGCTCCCGCAGGAGGGCGACAGAACGCCGCCCCAGGGCGTCAGCCCAGACCGGGCTGCCGTACAGTGCCATGGACCGCACGACCCCGTGGTACAACCTTCGGCAAGGGGTACCAGGACCTTCCAGGTTGGGCAGCAGGCTGGAAAGAGCGCCCGCCGCCCTGGACAATTTTGTCTTCAACTTCTCAAAGTGGGCGCGGAATGCCCACCGGCTATCCAAGATTAAACCCAGATATTTCATATTTTTGTCGATGGGAATCCGCACCCCTCCACTACGATGTGGGCACCGGCTGGCGGCCCTCTCCGAGGCCCATGAAAGCAAATGGCCTCGGTCTTCTCGAGGGCCACCTTCAAACCTAGCCGTCCGATTCGACTCACTACATTGCCGGTGCCCACCGCCGCCAGGATCGCGGCTTCCTGGAAGGTCTTGGACGTCGCCGTGACCAGCGTATCATCCGCATGGCTTTCATCATAACCTAACAAATTTACTTTGTTCTCGACTATCAAACTTACACTTGAAACTATTATAAGGAATCATTTCACTCATCTTATTTATATTTAAATGTTTAAAATAACTCAATAACGCGTAATAAACATAAATACTCAAAAATGTACCTACCTCAATCATAATAAACAACTGGTGTTGCCAGTTATTAATCGCAAATTATACTCAAAATCGTTACCTGCGCAGTGCATCGATACACAGTGCGAGAATTTTTATCTTTACCGTATCGACCGTAAAATTATGATTATTGTTCCATATTCCGTTTTGTGTAAATAATTTTAGGACAAATCAGGCTTTTGGGCTTCTATGGAAGAACCGCCACTCACTAAAAAATCCACAGATATAAATATTATCTCTGAGATTGACTTGACTAATTTGTTAATCATGGCAAATTTTTGCCGAGAGATGTGTTGTGTATGTTAGCTATGTTATCAGTGTATTATTGTGATAGTCACTGTTAACCGTTCAGTGTCCGGACAGTGGCAAGGCCGTGTCGTATGTGACCGACAGCTGTACATTTAGCACGAATTTTGCGTAATAGAATTTGTATAGTTTCTTTTAAGTACCTTTTTGTGTAGGAATTTGAACAGCGCCCCGTGAGACTATTTGGTACCATTTGACAGCATGAACATTGTAAACTTTTAATAAATCGTTGACTATGTTAGTCATGGTAACAATAACTCAAAATTAATGGGAATCGGCAGCACGAATACCTTTTTTTTACATAGGTATAATAGTGGCGAAAGGTAAAATTTTCCAAAAGGCAACCCTACGCAACATACAGGTACTTATATTTATAAATGCGGTCAGGAAATCGTTTTAATGATAATAAGATTCTACAGAAATTCCATATATAGGGAAGCCGGCAGAAATCTTGTTATTCAGACCTTTCGCCTTGACGTATTGTAAAATGACAGCGAAATATTAAAACGCTAACTTGATACGATTTTTTTATTATGCTAGTATTGGTGTTAGTTGACTGACGTCTATTCACGTCTTGAATACGACAGGTGCGTGCTGCGGTAAATTGCGTGATATCGTTTAAGATGGAAATTGAATTTCATAGACTGAATTAATCTATAGGCAGCTTCCAAAATACAATAGACTACTCGACAGCGAAAATTGACATGATTACAGGTGACGTATTTCGATTGATTTATTCTTATTATACCTCTATATTTACAGTTTAGAAAAATGAGTTATTATATATATCTGTTTATCTGTGTAGTGATTAATGAATGAGGTTATAAACAGGCCGGCATAATTGTGTCGACTGGCGAGGGATAAACATTTTTCATCGGTCAACACTCTATTGTAGTGGTGCTAGGATATATTTTATATCCACTCGGATAGTAACCACCGTACACAAGGTATTAAAACCCACCATAATAGCTTATGTAAGCGTGTCGCATTCCGGGATCAGCCTGTGTATATCCGGTTCCAACAGGCCAGCATAATTGTGTCGACTGCCGACGGGTAATCGTTTCTCATCAGTCATTGTTCTCTTGGACCTCACTCCACTTTCATTTCTCATCAGTTGACATTCTATTAGGATCAACTCCACTTATCATCAGGTGTATTGGGGTCACTTTGATGTAATCGTATAGAATCACAATGTTAGACCTTTTTATAAACTTGATACTACTTGGTAGCTCCCGGCCCAGTCACTGCACTTTGCTGTATAATCGAGCAGTAAATGTGCATCGATGTGGACGTAATTAGACGTAATTTACTTGTTCGCGGCTCGTTGGAAATCGCTTAGCTCCCAGCGGTTGTAATTACATGATCTCACGCGTTGTTTGTTTCGAACGTGTTGTTACGTCAAAATAAACGTAACCTGCCTGCTACTATTTTAGGTTTGTTGTCGACGTGTTTTCGCTTCGAAATAAGTTAATAATCTGGTTATATTTTAGATTAGTTTCCAACGTATAATTATAAAAAAAAATACATCACACTTTTATTCCCGAAGGCGTATCAAACGGGCATTAGATTTTCGCCATGTGTGTTCTACCTTATGAAGTGATAGGAGGCGACCCTATCGCCTATTATAAGGCACAAATTTCAAGCTCCGGACTGACATTTATTAGAAAAAGTTGAATATGGCCTACCCGGGATTCGAACCTGGGAACTCAAAGCAGTGTCATACTACACATGCGATACAATCACGCCACCAAGGCGATGTTATTATAAATGTATTATCTCGGAGTATATTTTACCTAAATATTTCAATAGGTGAAATGATTGCCTCTGTACGCTTTTTATCTTGACTAAATAATTGTGGACGTTAAGAGACGTCGCTGGTCTTGTTTCGTATCGAAGCCGTCTAGACGATGACGACTGTATGCGACAAGTTGCTTTGTTTTTGTTTATTTGTTTGCTAACACCTTCTGTCGGGGTCACTCCGGCTTATTATTTTCGGCTTCACAACACGATTAGATACTACTGAATTTTTATATTTACCTGTTTACTGGTGGTATGTCTCTCACATGTGAGAATCCGCCTGGATAGGTACCTCCGCAATGTCTATATCTGCCGCCAAGCAGCAGTGTGTAGTCATTGTGTTCCGGTTTGAAGGACATTGTAGCCATTGTAACTACTGGACATAATGAGACTTAACATCTTATATCTCAAGATGGCGAGCGCAATGGAATAGAAAACAATACTTTGTAATTCACGATGTTGGATGGTGTTTCTTTTGTTTATGGGCGGTCTTATCGCTTACTACCAGGCGAACGGCAAGCTCGTCTCGTCATTAAAATCAATAAAAAAAAACTTAGGGCTTAGCCCCATTAAACATCTGTAAATACTATTCGTCAAATATTTAAGACGATTAAATACATGACTTCCTCTCAACTCTGCTGCCAAATAATTGATAATTAAATACTTACTTCCTATATTAGTTACCTAGTACATTAACTGGAGGATATCTTCTACCTGGGCATTGGGAGGGTTCTGAATATTTAATTTCATTAAAGACAATCTGTCGTTTAATATTTAACGTTGCGACAGCCAACACCCGGACTATAATAGATTACTATAGACTATCAGTTCTGTATTAGATACTGTTCTACTGCTGAGAATGGGCTTCCACTACGAAGGATTAGGCCTTAGTCCACCAACTCTTATAGAGAAGTTCTGACCAATTCACCAATTCTTATAGACGCTTTCCTTAACCATTAATGCAAGGAATACGTCATACATAACTTTTTATAAAAATCAGAGTCGCGTGCCATTGTATTTTGAACCTGCGGACATTCGTCTCGGCAGTCCGTTCCACTCCCATCTAAGTTATCGCTCGGAGAATCATCATTATCATCAGCCACATAAAGTCCACTGTTGAACATCGGCTTTCCCCAAAGATTTCCAGACGGGTTTTCGAAAGCGGTCTGTATCCAGCATGTTTCTGCTCATCGCATGAGAATATACGCTGATATTTATCAAGAAATGGGCCATAAACGGACATGTATTCGAGAAAAAGCTAGTCCTTGGTATCGACTTGTTTGACCTAGCTTTTGTCTCAAATTTATGGGCATCTTAAATTATTACCCCGGTCGAACATTCATCTAACGCACGAAGTACCGCATTGCTAAATCTGCTACCTACCCTGC